>NC_064303.1:19737786-19794108 GCF_023373825.1 Bactrocera dorsalis | reverse complement strand
GCCATAAAGCTGAACTTCAAGCATATCCTAAAAAAGAAGATCTTTATAATCATTCCAACAGTCCTCGTTTTCTGCTAACTTGGTCAAGTCGAAGCAATCCCGTACTTTGTGTCTAGAAGACCTAAGCTCCTTGTGTTATGTTCTTCATGGAGGGAGCTTCGTTTTGTGCTTAAGACACAGCGTAGGGCATGCGTATGGAAAAACTATATTTATGATATTTGTAAATACAGTCACGCTCTTTTTAAACCCTATACCTCCTACTAGTAGAGATCCCAGTTTGTATTTTTAGGATTTCTCTTCATGCCGTTTCTGATCTTTGCTTCCGATCTAATGGAGAAGTAGGGTGTGCTTAGCAACCTCCAATTTTCTTCTCATGTATATATTTCTACTTATATACAGTGTTATGTCTAAAACGTTTCTGGAAGTGGGTCCTATGTATGTTGGCTCCTCACCTCGATTAGCTACCACTAGGCTATTTTGTAAAATATATTGGATTAGGGTATCACCTCGCAATCACGTGGCATATAACAGAATACAAAGAGTAAAGACTCATCTTTGACAACCTTAACTGTTAACCGTCAAGTCATCTATGGATAGACTGAAGTCAGTATGGGAATAGTGACTTTTCTTCACAAATATCGCTGTTCTTACCTTGTTAATTAAGCTCGGGGTGTATTTTGTTCCTGGACTAAAGCCACATCGTAGCCGATTTTAAGTTGAGAAGAAGATCGACAGAGGCGATTTTACCTTTGTGGAGGTTTTACTTGACGTACCCTCTGCTATTGATTTGAACCATAAGACCGCTGACTGGGTTCTTTCTCTACCTCCATCTCCTGTAGGACGAGTAAAGTCGGCATGATCTTTTCTAAGTCGAGATCTTTTTCGATTTCATCCTTTTCCAACCTGTTTTTGTAGCCATCCGTGGAAAGTCGCTTTATTCTCTTATTATTTTATCTTCATTCTTACTATGCGCTTTAAATAGATTCAAAAATATGGATCTTGAGCCCAAGCATTAGAAATTGCTTAATTTCAGTATTTAATGCGAGCAGGTACAAGTATACTCGTACATATGGAAGAAAGACAGACATTCCTTTTGTACCTTCATTTCAGTAAACTTTACTTATATACTACCAAACTAGGTCACTGATATTTCTCCCTGCAGTAGTCAATTATGTGGTCGGAAATAGCGTATATTTTACAAAATTTAAAACAATTGTCAATATTACCAATATAATTCATAGACAATACATCATATTGACATACATAATTATAAACTGCCGAACAGTTAATCATAAGCTGTATGACAAGCGTTGTGAACAATAATGCTGGTGGGTATCAGTGCTTGTAGTACACTATTACTATGTAATACGTGTATATTAGGGTGAGCCGTAAGTTAAGCTATCGAATTTATGGGTTTAAATGTATTTTTTTCGCAAAAACATGAAACGTTTAGTTTAATTTTATAAAGTGACGGGGAGTTTTTAAAGTTTTTCATATACTTTAGACGCAAAAGATATGATTTCAGTGAAATATCGTAATTTTTGAATCGTAAAAAAAATTACCTCCGAGATTAATAATCTTCTTGTTAAGAAATTTTTTTCATTTGACAAGATATCTGCACGAAATTTAGCATGGATTATTCTCTAAAGAAGCGGTATAATATTCAGAAGATTTGTGTAGATCGTACTGATGGAGCATATCCAGCTGCCATACAAACTGATCGATCAAAATCAAGTTCTTGTATGAAAAACTTGTTTATAGGACAAGATATCTGCACCAAATTTGGTGTGGATTATTACCTACAGCAGCGATATAATATCCAAAGAAATTGTTGAGATCGGACTTTTAGTGCATATAGCTGTCATACAAACTGATCGATTAAAACCAAATTCTTGTATTGAAAACTTTTTCATGTGGCAAGATATCTACACGAAATTTCCCATGGATTATTATCCAAATCTGTGTTATAATCTCCAAAGAATTTGTAAAGATCGTACTAATATAGCATATAGCTGCCATACAAACTGACCGCTCATAATAATGTCCTTGTAAGGAAAACTTTTTTATATGACAAGATATCTACACGAAATTCGACACACATAGTTGCCTAAAGCAGCGAAATATTCCCCGAAGAAATTGCTCAGATCAAACAACCATAGCATATAGCTGCCAAACAAACTGACCGATCAAAATCAAGTTCTTGTATGGAAAACTTTTTTATTTGAAATCATATCTGCACCAAAATTCGCATGGATTACAATTCGAAGCAGCGACATACTTACCGAAGAAATTGCTTACCCTAATATAGTATAAGTATATTTACATAAACATATATGTTTGGTTATAGTATATGCGGCCTCAAATGCTTGCTTAACGATATCCATAACGGTTCGCGTTCAGCGGCTAAAAGATAATTATAAAATTGTCTGTGTAATCGGTTTCACCGTGATTACAATCGTTTAATTTTTAATGCCATTTAAAAATAATCGATAGCCCTACAAATGCACACACACACGCCTGTGCGTGCTTCTTGTCCATACAAGTATGTTGAATTATTTTAAAATTAACTCCACTCGAATTACGCGGCCACACAAATGGCATATCATGCAGCAAACAGGCATGCGTGGCTGTATATATGTAACTATCACTGTATGTGTGTACTCACTTGCCAGTAGCCATGCTTGTGTGCGTGCATTTTGATGTGCGCAAAATACTGGGAAAATATGAAAATATCAATCCAGCAAGTCAATGCATATGTCACGCACACAACTGCAAATATGTCGATTGCATGGGTACTCGTGTGCATGTGTGTGTGTGTGTTTGTGTGGCATATTAATGAATGCAGCCATGCAGCTGACCGACAGATGAACAGTTATCCAATGGTAAGCAGCAAGCCGCTTACTGATGTATGTTGTTGTGTATGTGGTTGCTTGGTGGTGGTGCGGTTGGGCAAGCTAAAGTCGGCTGGTTTGTCTGTCTGCCTGTCCGCATGTCCAGCTGTTTACCCATTTGTTTGTCAGATTGTCCGACATTGGGTAAATCTGTCAAATGGCTCAGCTAGGCATTTCACAACTCAACAGACGGCAAATGCGCCTACTTATATGCATATATGTATATAAGTATATACATGCAAACATACGTACATATACATAAATACATACGTCAGCGGTAGTTTTGACGCAAGCAGCTGCTAGCGTTGACAGCCAGAAGTTGCCGCCATATTGCATGCCATGCGTAGTGTTTCGCATGAGAAAATCATATTTTTTGCTTTTGTTAATGTTTTTGTGGTTTTTGTTGTTGCCACCGTTGTTAATTACAAGCGATAATAATCAACTTCCGTTCTTAAGTCGCATTCAACATGCCGGCAAGCGTAGCACATACCTGCATACCGGCCAAACCGACTGTTGAACACGGTTACCAAACATGCAGCATACATTAAGGCGTTCGGTAAGCATTTTTTGTTTGCTTCGGGCACGTGATTTTTGTTGTTTGACTGTGCATTATGCAATATGTGCATTTACATTTGATTTATGCGAATTTTATGTAGTGAAAATATGGCTAACGCTAAAAAATTGCGCAAAATAACAAAGAAGCGAGCAAGTTTTTGTCGAGTCGTAGCTAGTAATCGTTTAGTAATGGGCGTGATTGCAACCGTTGATACTGAAGAAATAAGAGAACATAAGAGAAAATGGTTAAGTAAAACGTCTGTGCAATAAATTTTTTATAAAAATTTCTAGAAAGTTTACCATTACTTTAGAATTACCGCTCACAAACATTTAAATTTCAAACTGCAATTTTTTGTTCAGACAGCTTAATCAGTTTAGGTAATAGACTAATCCTATATGAAAGTACTTGTATGATAATGATGACAGCAAATACCATCTATATAGTAAGTCCTCATATTTTGACAAAAAATATTAAACATATTTTTTTTTCATTCTGAGCATTCATTGTAATTGTATTCATATTATAATCACTATTAATTTTTATTATTATTTATTAATCTTTTGATATTAGCATTACCGTTAATAACACGTTGTCGTTACAGTAATCATTACTACTAAAAGTAATTAAGTAATTTAAAGTTATAATAATAATTACCGTTAATATCATTCCATTAGTCATTGAAAATAAATATGTCTTGACCTATAAGTAATACCGTATAATAGGTAGCATTACTTTTGAGTTAAAAAATGTAATTATGATTACAAAATACAAATGAGAATTGAGTTTAAAACCATAATATTAACACACACAACTTATAATCACAAAAATCGTAAAATCAAAAATATTTTGAAATCAAAAAATATTTTGTTTAGGTAGGCATTTTAACAAAGTAATCGCTTTGTAATTATTGGTATTTTGGCAATAGTGACAACTATGTATAATCAACTAGGTATAATTAAAAGTTTTACTGTTAGAATCATTACCAATAGAATATACTTGTGTAGAATTACAAAATATAATTACAGTTATAATTGAAATTGGAATAAAAACAAAATAAACATTAAATTTTATATTTCTTATGAACAAATTACAAATTACAAATTACAAATTACAAATTACAAATTACAAATTACAAATTACAAATTACAAATTACATAATACCACTACTGCTATAATTGTACAACAATTATATAGCTATAACATTATTAAAGCCAATATTATTACAGTTACCATTACCAAAATATTTGTAATAATTATTATCAATACCAATACAACAAACAATTACTTTAAAAAATTTTAATTTGGATAACAAAAAATTATTCGTTACAAATTTGCTTTGCTATCACTACTATAGTTAAATCTACCAGCCATTTTAACATTACTGAATTATTACTAGTTTACATTATTATAACTACTACTACTACTACTACTACTACCGAAAAAGCTATTATCATTATATTTGTCCTTAAAACTACAATTACTTTCCTGACTTTGTTCTTGAATCATTTATCAATACAAAAGCCATAGAGCAATACAATTACCATTATAATTACTTTCGTCGTTCAATTTATTGGTATTAGTTACAACAGTTATAAATGCAATAATAGTTAGGACTGCAATTAGTGTTATATTACTTTTATCAATACCGTTAAAATTATCATTACCATTACCTATGTGATTATTATTATAAATTTGTCAGGCGCTATCTTTAGCAATTAGCATTAATTTAATTAATATATATTTTTATGGCCACTGACTTTCCTAAAATTCTTATTTCAATTAAATCCAGCAGTCATATAATCATTACTACTAATTACGACTATTACGGCTATTACCACTATTGTAATTAATTATTAATTAGGAGTACAATTATTATTATCTTTATCACTATTTTTATAATAGAACAGTACAAGGGCCTTATAATAGTATCATTACCATTATCAATACTACTACAATCGTTATTACCACTATATTATAGGTTAACTGTTACCAATATCAATGCAATAATAATAAAGACTACAGTTATCATTACCATTACTAATACCAATACCTATACCAATACCAATACCATTAACATTACCATTAGTAAAGCAATTTTTTTAGGTACTGTTACCATTATCATTACCAGTACCAGTACCATTACCAATACAATTACCATTATAATTACGATTACCATTAGTAAAGCAATTTTTTTTAGATACTGTTACCATTATCATAACCATTACCATTACTTACAATTTTTTTTTTAGAATAGTAATAATAAATATAGTACAATTATAAATTTTGCCACTGATTGCCTTCTTAGGCACCATAGCCAACATTTTCACACAATTTCAACACTTAACTTATTCACGAGTTATTCTTGGGCACACAACTATTTTTTATGCACCGCGAAAACACTTGGCGCACAAACACTTCCTATAAAAAAATATACATATGTATATGTATATAATATGTAATTTGTAAATATGTCACCGATTAGTGTGCATATTTCAAGGCATTTGCGGCAATTTACAGTTCAAGCTGTCTCTTTAACGTCACACACAAGAGTTTGCATGACAAAACGCATAAAAGTAGGCTATGAATGAAATTATTTAACGAGTGCCATATTATTACCCACATACTTCAAATGGCGTGTATATAAATATGTGAATATGTAAATAAGGGTGTTCTTATTTAACAAGTTAATACTGTTGTGGCAAGTGCTAGCTGAAGTTTCAGTTTTGGCCTAAAAATAAGGATCCAGCGCAAACGAGCTCTTTATTTTAGTGATACTCGGGTACAAAATTTTTTGTACTACAAAAAAGATTCTAATGATTTTTCATAAAAATATTAAAAAAAAAATTATATTCAGTTCAAAGTAAATATCAAATGACCAAGCATTCATTCATTGTGCTTCAAATGGTCGAGCATTATATGTATATTTTGTGTTGCTCATACGGCATGGTGTACTAGACGAGTCATAATATAGTATATTCGCAGCATAAATTCAACTGCTTATAACTTTTAAAGCATTATTTTGATGAAGAAAATTATTAAGACTTTTTTGTACAACGGAAGCTGTGATGTTTGAATATCAGTTTTTCGAAGTTAAAGATTTATTAGCTTTGCATATACAAAGTGTATATACAAAGGATCAAAAATCCTATACTAAATTCATATTTGGGAAAAGTTAAATCATTTAGGCATAGCTCAATTGAAATTGAAAATAAAGCGCTAATCTGCCTAGCTCACTTTATTTTGGAGCAAAAAACTGAAATTTTACTGGCGAAAACACTCAACTCCGGTAAAACAGACACCCTAATGTACATATATGCGTGTAATTATGCGTCTGTGGCACACAAAAAGCAAATCACAGTGTTTTAGAGTTCACGTGCGTGTGTGCTTATTTAAATATTTTGCTTATATATGAATACTCTGCAGCCATATATATTTATATAAAATTATTTATTGATTACTTTTTCGCGCGTTTTCTTTGCCCCGCCCCAAAACACTTTAAAGCGCTACACTTAAGTCAGCGTGTCATTATGAAATGGTGCTTGCTTCAGTTAAGGTGACATATTAAGTGTTTGAAATTCATCAGCGCTATTTAATCCGCTTAATTTTGTAAGCATTTGATTGTGTTGCGCGCGTAATTAGTAAATTAGTTTGCCTCAATTGACGACACAAAACAAATTAATATTTCATAATTACATTGTGCATGCACAATTTAATGGCTCACTACACACACACAAGCACATATACACATACTATCATAAGCGCACACAAACACGGTCAGTCAAAATGTTGCATATTTAAAGCGCAATGCTTAATTGTATACTTATAGCTAATAAAGACACTGGCTAATTATAGATAGTACATAAATTAATGTAAAGTTTAATTTGTAATTCCCTAAGGCTTCAATATTGCTTGCATCAAAACCGATTAGGTATTAAAAGCTCCTGTCATGCAATGACTTTACGTTATTTCAATTCGTTTTCATTCACTTTGCCCCTCAACTGTTCTTAGCATTTAATTTAAAATTAATTTTCCATCAATATGTCAATAGGACTGTCAGCATAAGCTCATCAGATTGTCGCATATACTATTATTGTGTTGTGATTTAGTACATAATTGTGGACCAGCTTTTCAATGGCTTCCTTTTGTAGCTACCGACGAGTAGGCATACTACTGCTCTGCAGTGCTTCTCTTCTCAATATATTGCTATTATGCACTTCAATACAGCATCTTGTTAGAGTTCGACTAACAAGATATGAATTTGGTATAATTTTGAAATTGAAATTTTTTGCTTGACCCAGTTTCTTTGTTCTATTGATGACTTGTGCTTCGAATTCCGGCGACAAATTGAGTAGTTTAAAAATTCTTTGCGCTAACACTCATTCATTTTAGAAATCCTTTTAAAAATAGAAATGCTTTCCGAGAAATTCAGTCACTTCAATATTGTCACTTCATTATTGTCATTTCAATATTGTCACCTCAATATTGTCACTTTAATATTGCCCTTCAAAAAGCGTATTTTGTTTAGTTTTTGAATGCGCTATCTACCTTCTGCTAACTTAACATCCAATCCTTTAAAACACCATTTCCAAAAGGCCAAGAAACACTCAAAAACATTCCACTCAAGCGTCAGAAGTTTGGTTTACGGAAACTCGAGCTCCACATACCTTGCAAACATATCTAAAATAGTTCTCTGTAAGTAAGCTGCACACTAGCAGACAGGTTTGTCTAACCAAACAAAAGCGGGGCTCTCTCAAGCAGTACACCTAGTGTGGTAGTGTGATTTTGGGCACGATATTGTTTGAACATTTTCCGAAAAACTCACTAAGAATCAATTCAGTATAGCGATGCTGAAACGTAGCACAACACAATACTTAAAAAGCAATTTTTCACAGATGTTAACCACTGTTTTTCGAAAAAATTTAGTGATTTTGTAACCAATCATGCTTTCACTTTTTATAAGCGCAAATAATCTTTCTAAATGGTTTTCATTGATTCTTTCGAGAAAAGAAAGAAGCCGCATTTGTGAAATCTTCTCAAATATATGGGTTTTTTAAGCAATTTAAATTTCTCCGAAGATATAAAATCAACAAGAACTGAAACATCAGATTCAGGACAACACCATATCAATAACGTAGGGTCAAGGTAGTTAGATTGGATCTCTGACAATGCACATAGGCATTTAGGAGGCTCATTGTGAAACCACTAAAATCCCTTACTCTGTTACGTTTTCACTGAATCATCTTGTACTTCTGATGTAGTTGATTGTGATCACGACAAAAATCTACTCCCAGGTGCCAATCAAAAAAACATATGTTTCGCTTTGGTCTAGGCGTGTATCACCGGAGATACATTGACACCTGGGGTAGTTTTTTGTCGTAAACACTAGTGATACACTGGCTGCCAACGTGTTAATACAGGAATATGTACAACTCCATCTCCAGACTACGTCAACAGATCCTCAACCGATAGTTGCAATTCCTTACATATACAAAGCTATTCTTCTTAATTTTTTGGAAAAAACTCCTGTTATTATTCCTACTAGAGTTTTTAAGTTATTCATTTAAAATTTAAAAAATCGGCATATTCTGTTCATGCCAAGTTCGTTTGCTTCTTGAGTTAGGAGCTAGCAAGTTATGGATTGACTCCAGTGGGATTCAGCTTTCTCTGTAACACGCTATTCGATTACATATCTTCAAATAGCCCAAGGAATATATATATCCCGGTATGTCGGAGTTTAATTGTAGGGTGGTATCTGCACTGACTAGTTCATCAGTCTCAAAGATACCAGGAAATTCGTTATATCCTGGAACCCATTGCATATTTATGGCTATCTGTATATATCTCTCTTCCGACCTTCTTTTGAATTTCGAATAAATTGCTACAGAGCTCATATCTGGCAATACTATATACATATATATCTTTGAAAGGTCTTGAAATAACCCACAAAACGACGCTATTTTTGAAGCGTATGGTGACTGGTGACGAAAAATAGCTCACATACGACAATATCAAGTGAAACAGTCGCGGTCGAAAGCTGGTGAATCGTCCCAAACAGTGGCCAAGCCGGGATTGACGGCCAGGAAGGTTTTGCTGCATGTTTGGTGGGATTGGAAGGGAATCATCCACTATGAGCTATAATATGGGAGCAATATGGCCAGACGCTTAACTCTACTATCTACTGCGAACAACTGGATCGCTTGAGGCAGACGATCGACCAGAAGCGTCCAGAAATACCCAACAGGAAGGTTGTAGTGTCCCACCAGGACAACACCAGACCACACACTTCGTTGATGACTCGTCAGAAGCTGCGGGAGCTCGGATGGAAGGTTCTATCGCATCCACATTATAGCCCGGACATAGCGCCATGTAATTACCACCTGTTCATGTCCATGGCAAATGCCCTTGTTGGTGTAAAGTCAAAAGAGCGGAACTACTGCAGTTTGGTAGTGGAAAAACGATTCTAGGATCTAATTTTCCTGAAAAGACACCAACTCTCCAGCGATTATCTAGTTTGGACACATTCGTAAAAAACTTATGCTGTGTGCCTCTTTACGCCTCATCTTGAACCCTCTCTTCTCTAGAAGGAAGCCAATTTCGAGGACCAAATTTAATTGTAATTCTAAAGAATATCAAAACTCCGCGGTATTGCGTAGAAGCGGGAATTTTCTAATTATCTTAGAATGCCCCTTATAATAGACGACTAATAGAGCAAATGTCCTCAGTCTATGGGCTGATTTTTCAGGCAGTTGAATACAGAACAAGTCTGTAAATATTAAATAACATTTAGTGTTTGATTTGACGTTTAACGTAAGAAAAAACGACTACAATAACAACCACCCACAAACGTTCTTTGTCAAAAACTATATCGGAAATTTTTATGCCAATCCCATAATGACAGTAACCTTAAATGTTTGATTTCCAAACAACTTGTGAAACGCTTCTTTATATGCTGTAGTGTCTTCAAGTAAAGCTTCGAAGCAACACTCTCATTTAAGCAACTCCGCCTGCCACCGCAACAGCACACACATAGGTTTAATTTACGAAAGGAAAGCAATAGTTTTTCATTTCCGTTTTCGTAATCAGTTTTTCGGTTAAAAGTAGACGTGAGAAGGCGGCATATGCATATAACGGTGAAAACAAGAGCGTGTGTCAGAGAAAAGTGAATACAAATGGAAAAGATCGCTAAGCAATACACACGTTTGTCGGCGCATTTCTTAAGTGAACAGGCATATGCGGCTGCTAGCATTACCTTGGCGTGCACTTTGTGTCCTTTGGATGCCCCAGAGGGCATAGGCATTACACATAAACTTTACAACCATTACTTAAAGCCATTCATATGTGGGATATTCCTTTACTTACTTATATTATATGAATATGTATTCTCAGGTGTCAGTTTGCTCGCTCGTGTAGCGCTCGCCTATCACTCGCTCCCATCTGCCGCCTTTCAACTTTGACGCCGGTTAGCAATTTCCCTTCGACTTTTTTCGAAATATTTTATTTCTTATATGTGCATTTCGATTTTTTTTTTACCCATAAAGTGTAGGTTGTTGCTTTGCACTCAACTTGGCTAACGGTAAAATATTTACGCTTACAATTCGTGGTTGTTTTTAGTGGCGACTGCTGCATTGCACTGGTAATTTTAACACCACATTTTGATGCCATTGCAGTGGCATAAAAACCAAACTACATTAACGAAAGCAACAGCAACAACATATGGTATAACAACAACAACAGCAAGAACAACACATTCAGCAGTTAAGCGCTACGGCAGCCTTGAAGTCTTGAAAGCTTTGCGGGCAAGCAACAACTTGGCGCAAAGTGAATACAACTGTACACCATGCAACATATACAAATATATAGACCTGCAGGCATTATATACATACATATAGGTGTATATGAACATTAGGGTGAATCCAAAACTAACCTGCCGTATTCATGCTTAAAAAAAACCTACATATGCGCAGAGAGAATATTATTCTTTTCGGAACAAGTTTTTAGCTTGCTTTTTAAAGCTGAAAGCTCACCATTTCACATCTAAAAAAAACCTTTTTTATTAAAACGAACATGCCTTTTTAACCGTCTACAAAAAAATGTATTCTATTGCGTATTCATGTAGAGTAAAAATTTTGTGTGGATATATAGGGCCGTCATTAGACCAATCATTATGTATGGAGGACTGGTTTGGTGGTCAGTTAAAGAAAAGAAAATAGCAAAATAATACCTCTATCTATATCGACTGGTAAAATATGGACTGCAGAGTAGAGGCAGGAGTTTTCCTAATGATCTTGCAATCTCTGTTTCTATTCGTCTATCAATTAAGTTAACCTAGATGTATCAGAGAATAATCTCAAGTTTAGATTACAATAGTTACTTTCGGGTAAGGATACGCTCTAAATATGAGTGGAGAACACAGTTAATAAGGGAGGAAGATACTGTCTCTATCTATACCGACGGGTACAAAATGGACTGCGAGCCATCCTGACATATCTGTTTCTGTCTGTCTACCTAACTTAGCCAGTATCTACAAGCGGAAAAACGAGGTATAGAGAAGGCCTGTAGAATTGAAAAATCATGGGAGGACAGAGATAACAACCTTATATGCGGATAGTCATCACTGCTGCTTTTGTCGTGGGCAAAAATTAATTAAAGCTTAGTAAATAATTAAAGGCACTCTTTAAGCTCATTGGCAAGTCAACTCGACTTAACCATAGTTTACATTTTCGGAAACGAAAAGGCAGACGAGTTGGCAAAGCTAGCGTCCACTTTAGATGAATTCGAGACGGAGTTAATATCACGCCGGCTGATAACGATCAAAAGAGAGCTTCATATGCATATGGCTCAGAACAGATGGAAATGAAAAACATCATGCAAGATAATAAAACAGATATGGCTCATGTATGACAAAAACAGAACCAAGAACTTGTTAATAACATAGGTTGAGAAACAGTATATACAAACTTACAGCCATTATAACAAGACGCTGGCCCTTAAGAGAGCATGAGCTAATAACGGGCCTGCCTTATAAGAATATTTGGCGTGGCTACAAGCTAGAAGGGATTTTTCACTTTCTGTGAATGCCCAGCTCTATCACGAAATCAATACAAAATACTAGAAACCCATCAGAAATAAAATATTTAATGTTTGTCCACGAAAAGCATAAAGGACATAAGTAGTTTCATCGAGAGTACCAAATGGTTTGAGAGTAACGTAGAAGGAGTTAGAAAAAGTAGATAGCCCTGCGATAACGCATCAAAATGGCTCATACAGCACTAATTGAGGCCATATAGACAGCAGTCCTACCTACTAAACTAAGCATTATTATAATATTTGATCGAATAGACCATATTCAGCACGCAATGAAGAAAATATAGCAGCCGTAGCTAAGAATGTACACGAAGACTTGGAGCACTTTACGTCAAAATACTGAACCGAAAGTATATAAAATACAGCTTGATCTTGGCAGATCTGAAGCCGCTCGACCTTCCCAAGTGACAACGCTTATCTCTATAGGCTCTTGAAAAGTTCCAAGAATATCCGAAGTTTTCTAGGCAAATTTTGTCCAGTAAAGAGGCCTATTACTAGATCAATGGGTATATAATAAAGCAAAATTGCCACATTTGAGACGAAGAGTAAGCTGAAGAGCTTCAAAAATGTGTGGGCTGTTGGACCAACCATATTTCTTGTGGGGATATATATAATAAGGACAAATCTAACGTGAACGTGGGAACAAACCCGCTTCGATTCCTTCCTTGGAGCAAAACATCACGTGTATCAGTCGAAATACTCGAACGAGTCATCGAAAATTGGACTCAATAAATGGACCATTGGAGACGTAGTCGCGTCTACCATTTGAAAGAGATCAAAAACAATGCTAAATAGTGTTTTTCGAAGGATAATAAATATTCCCCATTGAATTTGAAGTTTCTCTGCGTTTTCTTTAAAAAGATTGGGAACTTCGAAGTGCCCAAAGCCTAGACCGATTCGATTTATGTTTAGCACTAAACATGATAACTTTTATATAGTTTTTCATGAACTAACCTATTTTCACTCTTTGATGGTTCGCTCTGAGCAAGTTTAGTTGATTTAACTATAGTACCTGTAGTTTGTAAAAGATGTTCGTTAGACTTATTTTGGAGCGAGGTCACACCCACTTTAAAAAAGTTTAAAAGTATTTCTCTATCATCATAAGGTAGAGACTTTCATAAACATAAAACTGTCGGGCTGTCTGTATATATACGAACTAGTCCTTCAGGTTTTAAGATATCGTTTTGAAATTTTGCAAACGTCATTTTCCCTTCAATAAGCTGCTCATTTGTCGGTACTGCCCATATCGGACCACTATAACATATAGCTGCCATACAAACTGAACGTTCGGAATTAAGTATGAAAAACTTTTGCATTTGACAAGATGTATTCACAAAATTTGGTATAGATTATTTTCTAAGGCAAGAATATAATCTCCATATAGCTTCCATATAAACTAAGCACATAGTTACTAAATGAAATGCACCCGTAAAGGGTATATTAGCTTCGGTGCAGCCTAAGTTAACGTTTTTTCTTGTTTTTTATAATTTTTTGCCCACCCTAATATTATATATATGTACATAAACAGCCATTTGCAGCATTGTAAAATTTACACAACTTAAACACGCAAATTGGCAGCAAAAGCGTGCAGTAATGCCGCTTTTCTATAATGCGAAGTTGTAATAAAGTAAAAAAAGGACAACAACAACAAGGCATTATAAAACAAAGAGCATGAATTACATTAACTCACTTTGCAATATATGCAGCTGTTGAACAATTTCCCGCTTTTCTCCAATTTTTGTTTGTAATTCCTTCAACTCTCTCCAAACTTTACGGTATCATTTCAGCAAAGCCTTCGCTTTAAACTTGAAACTTTCGCAATTTCAGCGCCACCCTTGGCAACTTGGCATACGGCACGCCTTACTATTTTCCTGTTTACTCTTTTGTTGTGTTTTGCTTTTCGGCGAGTCGTCTATGATTGTCTCGCGGGCTGTTGATTTCTTCGCTACTCTTATTTACCGACTTATTAGCGCTCAATTGTCTGCTAACTTTATTTCAAGTGGCGGTACAATTATTTAAGCAACAGACTTGCCTCCATAGCTGCGAGTAGTTATATAAAAGTATTACTTATTTTATGCAAAAGTTGCACACAGCCTCGAAGGTCAAAGAACGTATGGCTTAATTTGAGGATAAAACATGTAATTATAGTGAAAATTAAGAGTGTTTGTTTGAAGGTTAGAGAAACTGTGAAAGTTTCCATTACAGCGAGACCGCAATACTCTTAACAGGTGCACTTCGTATAGAAAATCTACATACGAGTATATGTATGTATATCCATTTCGAGGTTCCCTAATTTAAAAAAAAAAAAAACAATTTAGAGGCGAACGTTTATTATCATTCGAAAGAACATTCTTTGGTATTTATTTTATGATGATTATCAAGGCACGAATAGAAGCGGGATTACCCGCATAGACTTTGCAGTTTAAAAACCACCACAGGAAAAAGTTTAAAGGTGATATCGACGATTACACGATCAAAACGTGAAATTATCTGCTCACTGAAGTGTTTTCTCAATAAATCCAATGATTGTTGCGATGCATTGGAAGTGGCGCCGTCTCGTTAAAAGGAAATGTCACTGAGATCACGAGCTTCAATTTCTAGCATCAAATAGTCGGTTTTCATTACGTGATAACGGTCGCCATTGACGGTTACGTTCTCACCGTCTTCATTTTTGATAAAATATAAACCAGTGATTCTAACGGCCCACAAACCAAAGCAAACCCTTTTTTTTGTTTCTCGATGAAATGACGGTTCTTGTATCTCTTCAGGTTGCTCTTCGTCCCAAATGCAAATTTTGCTTGTTCATATACCATTGAGCCAGAAATTGCTCTCATCGCTGAACAACCTTTGGCCCGAAAACATCGGATCTTTTTTCGAGACTCCTATGTCACTTAAGAAGGTCGAGCGACTTCAGTTCTTGCACAAGCCTTATTTTGGAAGCTTTCAATTTAAGATCTCGACGTAAACTAAGTCGTACCATACGTCAGTCCGAGTTGCCACCAACGACGCCGAATCGACCATCCACGGTCTTCGTATACACTCTCAGCCACGGCTGCTATATTTTCTTCACTACGTGATGGACGTATTCGATCGAATATTATCCAATAATAAATGCCGAGTCTCAAGAAGGGTGTAGGTGTTGCGTATAGAATGCTCAGTAGGCCGATTATTTTTACCGTAAGTTGATCGTTGTTCAGACAGGTTGTTTTCAATACAAGGACTTGATTTTGATTTTTCGAGACAGACATGTAAATGGGTATATCGAATTCCGAGGTGAACCTACTATAATGACTGGACTATTAGCAACAGCTGCACTATACAATATGGTTATATTGTTATCTCGGAAAGATCTCGTTGTTTAATAAAATAAATAAATAAGAATAATCATCTACGCATTTGTAGAATTGCCACAAATATGGCATAAACAAGTAAGGAAGGGCTAAGTTCGGGTGTAACCGAACATTTTATACTCTCGCATGATAAAGTGATAATCGAGATTTCATTATCCGTCATTTACATATTTTTTTATTTTGCTGTAAAATTAATTAGAATTAAATTCTGTGAGAGATTTATCGATATTTTCGGTGAAAAATTAGGTTAGGTTAGGTTAGGTTAGGCACTGAGTTCTTCGTGTTCGACATAAGGGACCTTGAAAAGTTATATATACATATATATATGTGTAAAGTTTTATTCCGCTATCATCATTTGTTCCTAATGTGTATATTATAAAGAGAAGGCATCAGATGGTATTCAAATAGCGTTATATTGGAAGAAGGCGTGGTTGTGAACCGATTTCACCCATATTTCGTACATGTCATCAGGGTGTTAAGGAAATATTATATACCGAATTTCATTGAAATCGGTAGAGTAGTTCCTGAGATATGGTTTTTGGTCCATAAGTGGGCGACGCCACGCCCATTTTCAATTTTTAAAAAAAGCCTGGGTGCAGCTTCTTTTTGCCATTTCTTCCGTAAAATTTTGTGTTTCTGACGTTTTTTGTTAGTCGGTTAACGCACTTTAAGTGATTTTCAACATAACCTTTGTATGGGAGGTGGGCGTGGTTATTATCCGATTTCTTCCATTTTTGAACTGTATATGGAGATGCCTGAAGGAAACGATTCTGTAGAGTTTGGTTGACATAGCTATAGTAGTTTTCGAGATATGTACAAAAAACTTTTTAGGGGGCGGGGCCACGCCCATTTTTCCAAAAAAAATTACGTTCAAATATGCCCCTCCCTAATGCGATCCTTTGTGCCAAATTTCACTTTAATATCTTTATTTATGGCTTAGTTATGACACTTTATAAGTTTTCGGTTTCCGCCATTTTGTGGGCGTGGCAGTAGGCCGATTTTGCCCATCTTCGAACTTAACCTTCTTATGAAGCCAAGAAATATGTGTTCCAAGTTTCATCATGATATCTCAATTTTTACTCAAGTTACAGCTTGCACGGGCGGACAGACAGACATCCGGATTTCAACTCTACTTGTCACCCTGATCACTTTGATATATAAAGGGTGATTTTTTAAGAGCTTGATAACTTTTTTAAAAAAAAAAACGCATAAAATTTGCAAAATCTCATCGGTTCTTTATTTGAAACGTTAGATTGGTTCATGACATTTACTTTTTGAAGATAATTTCATTTAAATGTTGACCGCGGCTGCGTCTTAGGTGGTTCATTCGGAAAGTCAATTTTGGGCAACTTTTTCGAGGCATTTCGGCCGGAATAGCCCGAATTTCTTCGGAAATGTTGTCTTCCAAAGCTGGAATAGTTGCTGGCTTATTTCTGTAGACTTTAGACTTGACGTAGCCCCACAAAAAATAGTCTAAAGGCGTTAAATCGCATGATCTTGGTGGCCAACTTACGGGTCCATTTCTTGAGATGAATTGTTGTCCGAAGTTTTCCCTCAAAATGGCCATAGAATCGCGAGCTGTGTGGCATGTAGCGCCATCTTGTTGAAACCACATGTCAACCAAGTTCAGTTCTTCCATTTTTGGCAACAAAAAGTTTGTTAGCATCGAACGATAGCGATCGCCATTCACCGTAACGTTGCGTCAACAGCATCTTTGAAAAAATACGGTCCAATGATTCCACCAGCGTACAAACCACACCAAACAGTGCATTTTTCGGGATGCATGGGCAGTTCTTGAACGGCTTCTGGTTGCTCTTCACCCCAAATGCGGCAATTTTGCTTATTTACGTAGCCATTCAACCAGAAATGAGCCTCATCGCTGAACAAAATTTGTCGATAAAAAAGCGGATTTTCACATTTCGAACCGAACACTGATTTTGATAATAAAATTCAATGATTTGCAAGCGTTGCTCGTTAGTAAGTCTATTCATGATGAAATGTCAAAGCATACTGAGCATCTTTCTCTTTGACACCATGTCTGCATGAAAATCCTAACCTCAAAAAAATCACCCTATATCTGACTCTTTTAGTTTTAGGACTTACAAACAACCGTTATGTGAACAAAGCTATAATACTCTCTTTAGCAACTTTGTTGCGAGAGTATAAAAAGAGATGAGGCATTAAGTAGATGAATAAATTAAGTGCTAAATAGAATCAACCGATCATAAGCATTCGGAGAATATACTGTGGAACTGGGCTTGCTTGGTTTAAGAATCGTCGCCGGAGTTACCATAAAATTTAATTTCTCTGGTCAGTACTACTCAGCTTCATTATTGCTCCGTTCATCTTCATACTTATAATGCAAGGGGCGAATCCGCTGATAGTTTATTCTAACAGACTCTGATGCCTAAGAAATTTGGAACTTCCAAAAATGGATGTTTCTACAGTTACAGTTAGGTATACATATGTAATGGAAGGCTTATCCTTCTAATGTAATTTTTTATAGTTAAAGGAAGCTAGTGTTGTGTAAAACAGACTCTGTGCACTTGTTTTTACGACATTAAGCCTAAAGTAAAGCCTATGCTCATCAAAGTGGTATAGCTGCTGTCTTCATTGAGTTTTGTTTGTTTTTATTTTGAACTTTTAAGACATAGAACCAATTACAATTATTTATGGGAAATACGAGTAAAAGCAAGTTTTTTTTGAAGAGGCACAGGGTTGCAACACAAGTGACCATTTGCTTGAACATGTGGTATAGTTTGTTCGATTCACTACTCTTCAAAACTTTGTGGATCAAAACTGCTTGTTTATTTAAAAAATTATGTATAAATTAGTATCATAGTAAAAAAGCTTTACAGCTTTGCTTAAATTTGAAATTTTTGTGCAATATTATCCACAAATCTGTGTATAAAATCATTTAAATAATAATCCATTGCCTTACTTAATTTCATTGCAGCAACAACTACTTATTATAATGAATTTCCCGTGGACTGTATAAACCAACCAATGCTTTCATAAAAATGCTTTAAAAGCAATAAAGCAACGCTTTATTATAAATACTGAGCGAGTAGTCGCTTTCAATGAGATTACTTGTAAATAAACATCCGCGATAAGAACAAACAAATACCATGCCGTCGATACGCGCAGCTTGCTTTACAAAGGTATTGAGGCAGCCAGCGGGCAGCTTATTATTCGTTTTGATATTTATGTGCCATAAAACTGATTTCAGTTTAATTGAAACAGCTGCCGATGTGATAAGTAAGTAATGCAACTTTTCATTCATATAAAATATATTTACTTAAGAGAATATGAAATGCTTAATTAGTAAAATATATATATATATTTAAAGGCTTTTTGGTTATTAACATAAAATAAAATATTGATAGCTTTTATAGTAGATACACCGAAGAAAATTGTGTGAGGAATAGCAGAACTATTTTCTATTGAGTAAAATTGGGATTGAATAAGTCAGTATACGTCTTTGTGACACTATTGGGTAATAAATAATCACAAACGATTGGGTCAAGATCAGTAAATTTGTTTACAACTAGTTTTCTCTTGTAGACCATCAGGTTAGCATTTAGTCTCTTCATTGAACTTGGTCAAATAAAAAGATCCATTTCGTAAGTGGATCGAAGAGAGATGAAGAGCAAAGAAGCCATTTCTTACATGTTCCTTTCCGACTAATGGCGGGATCATGCTGTACTCATCCATTGTTGTAGGGTGCATATTAACAGTCATTTAGAAACATTCCAATGAGAATTGGAGAAATGCTAACGAGATTGGAGTTATTGGCTAAATAAGCCAGTTACGCATGTAGACTGACCAACTGTCTTGAGAACGTGGGTTTATGGTATAAGTATATAGCAGTGCCACCCCCTTAGAATTCTTATACAGTTCCTTATTGTCCTCGTGGTGAGGTGTAAATAACAAAAAACCTGCAGATTAGAAGAAAAAATGAGCAAAGAATTTACTTTAACTCCATTTAGAGAGGTTTGGGATCTATTATTCGATGAGCCTTTAGCTTAAAGGTTGCGTAAAGGAAGCCAACACGGTAGAGCTCATTCAATAGCCATGACTTGGTTAGCTAGTTCAATTCTCCAAGCTTTTTAAACTGCAAAATCTCGTCATAAAACAGACGGGGTTTGAAAAAGCCAGTTTAAGGATTGGTCGAGAAGGGTTAGAATAATTAAAAAATCATTAATTAGTATTTTTTTTTCTTCTGTTAATCACTACCATCACTATATCTTCTTTTACTTGGCAATCTTAAACATAAAGAGCGGAAGTTCACAATAAATCTAACAAAAGAACTTATACATCAATGTTTAGGAGCGTAGCGCTGATATTTAAAAAAATTAAGTATCCCTTCTTGGAAACATCCCCAAAAAGAAACACTACTCTCTCACTACTTTTGTCGCCTCTAGAAGCTTATCTAGTTTATTGCTTTGCATGGACATTTCACTTTACAGGTGACTTTAATTCCGACACTCATGTTGGATAGCCGAAAAGTCTTTTCGTATTCTAATCAAACATCAACTATTTACTTTGATCGAAAGTTATAGTCGTGCCTAGTCGAAAATTACGGGTATTTTTCGGCAATCTTTCGATTCAATTGAATGAATTGCTATCGGTAGTATTCCTCCTTGACGGTTCAGCCGGTTTTAGAAATACACAATGCAGCACGCTCTTCTGATCCCACTAAATGCAGAGCATTACCTTGGTGTCAGTGGTTTTCTATTTTCTTGATGATTTGGGTTTAAGGTTGTCATAACGGATTTGGACATAATCCAATGCAAAAAAAGTTTTTTTTTTTTTAAGAGAGGACTGTATTTGACAAGAGTCTTCAACGAGCAAAGCTTTTAGTTTCCTAACTTCTACATTTTTTTCGACCCAGAACGTTCATCAGCTTCCAAAGTCATAATTTTTAATCGTACAAACCACTTTTGGGAAGTTCACCTTTCGGCATAAGTTTTCTTCATATTAAAGTAAAGAAAAAGAACCCAAGGCTAAAACACGTTTTACGTACGAAGAACGGATATACTAATACATATTCGAGTGAAAATGAATATATTTAAATAATTGACATGTACCTGTACTGAAAAAAACACCTAAAGAGTAGCGTTCCAACACCTTTTGGGAATATCGGAATATGGCATAAAAATCTACTTACGCCATCTCTTTTGAAACCCGAATTTATATGTACTAGTTATTCATCCAATACGTGTATATTTGTGATGTCGGTGCGAGTATCTACCATTAAGTTCCTAAAATATTGTTCTTCTAAATATTTTCCTATATACATTTTATACAATGTTTTATTTTATGTTGAAAATTCCAAATTTTACCAAAGGTATTCAACTTTTTCTCAAATTATATGTCTTGTTCTTTCAGCCGATCCTAAATTCAGTTTTCCAATTGTAAATGTAACAGCCTCTGTGGGGCGTGAAGCCTTTCTGACATGCGTTGTACAGGATTTGGGATCGTTTAAGGTGAGTAAAGTAGAGTAGTGTAATTAAAACTCATGAATGTGAATAGTATTGAAGGAATTATACTATATTTCTAATTTACATTATAAAAACCAGAAAACATGAAAGAAATTGAGAGATATATTTATGTCATCAGTTTTGTTTTGAAAAATCAGGATGCAACGAAGTCAACAGAAGAAAGAGAAAAATTTCAAAATTATTACAGTCTGTTTTATTATAATAAAGCCACCTTATGAGCATTTCTTTTATAATATTCCAGTCAACAATCTCTTTCTAAGAACCAGTAATAATCTGACATCGTATGACGGTCTCATCAACCTTGATACCTTGCCTCCATCAATTATAGATCCTCGTGAAACCGCTCTCCTCATTCCTCACTATAAATTTCAAAGTTATTCGAAACTTTCCGAAGATGTTTAGGAAGATAGTCGAACTTAATACTCGTGTTTAGTTCAAACGACTGAAAGTTTGTTATAATATTTTTTATAATTTCTCATAATTCGGTTCTCTCTCAAAAAAAAAAAACAACTTACTGTGCAAATAATATTTCACAAAACACCCACACTTCAACAAAAGAAGCCCTCAAGTTCATCAAATCACAAATCACCATATTCCTACCATAACTTAAATCACTTAACTTGAAATCACATAACTATATTGCAATAAAGGTGCGAGTAATAAACGTAAAAGTCACAGCTATAATAAGCAATAACAATGAAATAATGAAAGCTCATAAAAAGTAATTGAATTATGAGACGCATTAAGTACTAGATGAGCCAGAAAGTAATCAAAGCTGTGAAAGCCACAATTGCGGTGTTCTAGGTGGTTACATTGATATAGCAGATTATAGTGGGCGCTGTGGCACGCTTGCTTGCTGATTTAGTATGTGATAACCGCAATAAAGTTTTGTTATAATAAAACCAGTTATTTGTCGGTACTTAGAGAACTCCATAGAGTAATATATTTTCACGCACTAAACCACTAGCATGTGACAATTTCATAAGCGTTTTATCGATGAAACGTTTAACCCAAAATTAGGCTTATGACAGTCTCAATCTCATTTAGTAGTATATAGTTGCTTATAACGCTAATATGATACTTAGGCTTTCATTTCTTATCTCACCTATCAGCCTGTCTGTCGGCAGGAATCAAAACAATTTGTCTGCCTCATTAACAATTCCTCATAGGCATTGTTGCTGTGTCGAATTTACCGCAATTTACGCACAACGGTAACACTTTAACAGCACATTAGCCATAATCAACTACTTATGACGCGTACAGCCAACATTTTGTTATTCATATGTGTGCGCAAATGACAGCAGGGAGTCCAGGTGTTTGTTTGAGTGTATTTATTTAACTATTTCTGTGTGTGCGTAAGTGTCGTATTTTAACCGAAGTGGGCATAAATGTATACCGAACTGCTATAAGCGAACACTTAGTGTTAAACAAATGCGAAACAACAACTTGCCCACCCATTCAGCAGACAAACATATATGTATGAAAGGCACATACATACACAGATATGAATCGTATGCTCCTTAAATTTGAATGACAGTCAAAAGCCATGTAGGAATTTTTTTCGATGAATTGTCATAAGAATATGCCGGTACACTTGTTTAAAGAAAATTTGCAAGGCGAATTGTTAAGTATTTCGCAACACTTAAGCGGTATATGTAACATGGTTTTCTTCGAATAAAAAAAAGCTTTTTTTCAACAATTTTTTTCTCATATAAAAAATTTAATATTTTATTATAAATTTTTATTGTTAAATATACCATTAATAAAGAAATTCTGAAATTTTTGGAACAAAATATTTTAAACTCGACCATTGCGACGCCATTTCAGTGATTCCTCGGAAAAATGAAGTGCTTGCGTTGGCAGAATAACTCCTTACAGGATAATCTAAAGTGAAAAAATACGTGTTTTAGTTAAAACCTGAACTTAGAACTTGGGAGAAGGAAAAAAACTGAAAATTGGATACTTGGCAGACATTTTTACAAAAAAAAAATAAAATTTGAGTGAAAATTTCGCGATATTTTTTTTTTGTCAAATAGTTGTAATCATTCGTCCAAATTTTTAAGAATTGTAGCTCAAAGACCAGTGCAACATTTCATGCAGATCGGTTGATTGGTTCTCAAGAAATCTTGCCAGCCGACTTCAAAAACACTGTTCCAAGAAAAAAGCGTTTAAACACGGCGTATTTAGCTTAGCTAGCCTCGAGCGCACAAGTTCTCAAGGCTGTATATGCGAAGCTTGAAAATTTAAGACAATATGTAAGAAGTATTGTAGAATTTAATAAGACAATAAAAAAATCGTTTTTTTTGAAACCCGTAAACCCATGTAATCCCTTAAAAAAGATTGTAAGACGAATAATCAAGTATTTCGAAACAACTCAGCTGACTTTTTCGAAAGAAAGCAAAAAGGTTAGCTCTTCGGCCTCAGTAAGGCCAGTCTTTCTAACCGTATTATTTACAAATTTTAAGGTAGCAATAGACGCTGTTTTGTACAAGCCACTAAGGATCCCTTTCTGGGGAAGGCTCAAGCACTTAGAAGATTCCATTCTTACTGATATCTCGCTGAGCTGGTAGAAATCAAAACACAACATTAATTCAAGCCTTCAAATTAAGGGGTTATATAGTATAGTTTTATTTATGAAACTATTTTGTTGTATATATTTCGATTGTATAAATATTCAAAAATTACTTCTCTATAGACTAAAGTACCGCCTTAAGTTAGGTAAAACTAGTAGGCCAATGAGCCACGCATAGGTCACTTTTGTTCCTTTGTGTTACCAAATGGAGTTCAGGTACTAGGTCCATGAGGAGTAATCATTCCTTAGGATGCCTGCCCTTGACATGAATTTTAACAGACTCTGTGGGCTCACCATCGATACCTCCTCCAGCGTATCATACCGTGGTGACGGCAGATGCTTACAGTGAAAACAAGAGTTTCTCATTCTTTCGCTGTTGCCTTGCACTTGACATGTTCTGCAGTCTTCTTTAACTGTCAGTCCCATTCTGCGGGCATGTGTTTCCATCAGACAGTGATCAGTTAGTATTCTTATCATATGCTGTGTACTTCCGATCTACCGTTTCGCACATGACTTTTGCACCCTGGTAGCTCATTCCATCGGGTTTTAATTTTCTTTAGCATGCTTTTGTTGAGGTCCTCGTATGGACAATGCATTCATTGGTTTTTTTCGGGCGTTAGCCATACATCATTATTGGTAATCTCGTCAACTATTTCACTGAACTTTATGCTTTGAAGTGAAGTTGCTTCTGACAATACTTTCTACTGCTACCCTGCTTCCCAATACACTTCTGGCCGATATGCGATATGACGTTGCTGCTTGGTTTTCTACGTAGCTGATGATTCTGGAATTGCCTGCAAGTGCATTAGAGACCAGCTCCGCGGCTTTCGCAATAGTAAACACCTCAGCTTGATATACTGCAGTGGTGCGTTAACTTAAATAGCACCGCCTTAATGAAATATTAATATATTAATGGAAGTCTTTACAACTGAAAATATTGAAATTGCTTTTTTAAAATAAAGTAATGAAATATTTTAAACTTTTTTCTATGAAGAGTTTCCTTATTTGACGATTTTAATCGGACACTTTCATCTAACTACAAAAACCATGGAAAAATTCTTCCAATTTCTAGTATCAAAGACAAAACATAATATCAAAAATCCCCACAGGGTCACATTTCAATTAAATGCTTATAAATATGCACACATATATACGTAGTTTACACATACTCTTATATTAAGTGCACATTCGTAACCACTCCACCCTTCCACTCCACTAACCGCAAGATAACGCATTCAATTTACCAACTCCAACTCTCACCCATATAACCATTAAATTTCGGCTTGTACAGCAACAACAAAACAAAAATAAGTAATAATGAGCGAATATACTCGACTGTTATACTCGTGTAAATACAAATTGTTAAGCTTGCGGGTGAAGATACAACTTGCCGTAGTGCTACGCCGCATAAGTGGATATGTTGTTGGTATTTTGTTTTCATAAATGATTTTCTTCAATTAAGCCTTAAAAAGATAATCGAGCAGGCTCATGGGTGTAATTACTTATTTTATGGCGCTTAACGGTATACGGGCGAATGGCAGCGCCCTGCCACAGCGCAACAATGACCGTTTGCTGTATAAGTATAAGTATGTGTATAACGGTAGTGTTTCCTATAACCGTTGATGGAAAAAATATTTTTTGTGTTTCTTAGCTGTTTGTACGTGTGGAGTTTTATTGTTTATTAAGAGTTTGTTATGCTTGAGGTGGTTGTTCTTGTTGTTGTGGCTGTTGCTTTTGTTTGTCATTATTATTTGATGCTTTTTCATATTTCATTCATGCCACATAATCACTACCGCATAAGTGCCGCGCCACCCTTCTTGTGTGTTAACCAATGAAGCTTCAACTCTGCTGCTTCTCCTTCTTCCTTTCCCCTTCTTCTACCGTTTTCTCTTTGCTGTTTTGTTATAATTGCTTGTTGCTTTTGTTATTGTGGTGTATATTTATTTATTGTGCTTATTATATTTTCTTGCTCTTCATACACGCTTTGTTGTGGTATTGCTGTTGTTTTTGTTTCATTAATTTCTTCCTTACCTGTACAATTACTAACTTCCTGTTGTCGTGCGTTTTACTTCCGTTTTGTTATCACTTTTTTCTTAGCTTTTATCGAGTGAGAAGAAGTGTGGTTTTATTTTATCATCACAAAAACACAACATGTTTGTTGCTTATTATAGTCTTATGCTTCATTTGTTCAATTCATTGTGGCGAGTTCCACTCGAGATATTTTGGGAAGCTCAGCACAATGCTACTTACATGAAGTGGATCTTCACTCTTTGTGGTTTTAATAGCTTAAGTTCTTCTACTGAAATTTTTATACGCTCGCAACATGTTTCTACAAGGCTAAATAGTTTTGTTCACCTAACGGTTGTAGGAATCACCTAAAATATATAGTTATCAATACTAATATTTGAAGGAGAAGAGGTTTAACTGTTGCTGTGTTTGAACTGAAAAGTCTCCGAAACCACTTGACAGATTTGAAAAATTCTCTCACCGTTGACAAATTGTACTCCCTTTGTTGAACTAGGCTAAATAATTTTTTCAAAAAAGTTAAGGGGTAGTATGCCTCGGCCTTGAAACCTTCAATTTTCGTAGAATTTTCGAGCAGTACCTCTGTCGGCCAGCTTGTCAAGCTCTTCGTGCTCACGCATTTCGGCCTCTTTCTTTTTCTGTCTACAAACGCGTCTCGCTACCCTCTCAACTCTCGATATCTATCCCATCCCGCACGTATTGTGGTTGATTGTAACGTTGAGAGGTAGGCAGCCTGTTTTCTCTCCACTGCGGCACGGCACTCCTGGTCGAACCAGTTATTATTGTGCATTTTCCGAAAAGCAATGGTTTCGTTTGTATTTGTAAGTAAAGAGCTTGAAATGTCGTCCCACAGTTCCTTTATACCAATTTGTTGACAAGTGCTCTCAGACAGCAGGAGTACAAGTCGAGTAGAAAATCGTTTGGCTGTCCGTTATCGAACCTTTCTTGTGTTTGTTGATGAGCGTTTTTGCTGCACAGAGGAGCATCTGAATCTTGGACGCAGCAAGTTAGTGGTTCGAGTCGATGTTAGGACTTCGGAGCGTATGCACGTCTGAATCACTAGAGACGTTTCTTCCGTCTATCACAAGATGATCGATCTGGTTGGTATCTTTTCGATCCGGAGACAGCCAGGTGGATTGATGAATTTTTCTATGCTGAAATCTTGTACTATAGACAACCACATTTCGGGGCCCCGCGAAGTCGAACAACCCATTTGAGTATGTTTCCTTGCGGGCGCTGAATTTACCGACTGTTGTGACAAGGAGTATTCTTTTCCCACCCTGGCGTTAAAATCGCTTTTGAAACCGTGGCAGCAGCTCTCATCGGTGGGCTCCAAGCGCTCATAGAAGGCATTTTTGGTCATATCGTCCTTCTCTTCCTTCGGGGCGTGGGCGCAAATCAGCTAGACGTTCATCCACCGGTGTAAATGACAGTATTCGGCGACGGAGTCTCTCTCCTCCCACAAATTCCACACCGAATTTGCACTCCTTTATATGGACACCGTAGTAAATGCCACAAGGACCCACTCGCCTCAATCCATGTCTCGTCCATCGCATTTCTGAGACGGCAACGATGTCAGACCTCACTCTATCGAGGACATCAACCAGCTGGGCAGCGACACCTTCCCAATTAAGGTACCAGAGATTCCAGATGCATGTCCTCAATCCATAGTCCTTATTTCGTTTGCCATGGTCGTTATCAAAAGGGGGGTCTCTCATACGAGGCTGGTTGTTATATTTCATTGGGGCTATTTTTTTACTTGGCGGGTTCCAAACCCAGCGCATAACCCTATGTAGGGGATGTTTCGCCTTCTCACTTTAGCTCGCCTTCAAACGGATGTTCTTAGGCTACCCAGAGAATACTTGGTCAAAGACCGGAAGTCATGAGCTGCTTGAACCATATGCAAATCGTTTCTAACCACTCCCAAGTGAATGGCGATCAGAGAACTTTCCTCACTTGCATGACTCCGCATGACTGCATCCTCCCTACACATGACTTCATCCCCAAGTTTTGCCTACACCTAAAAGTATTTTCCTGCTTGTGATCCTTGCATATTGCGGGGTTATAAAATTTTCGGTTTCTTGCGAACTTAGCACCTCCTTATTATTTAATGTTTATGTGAGACAAAAGTGTTTTTATATTTATTTGTTTTTTAAAAAGACTTGACTTTAGAATAGCATCTCTTATCTGCGTTGTCTGTCGGCTGTTCGCTAAAGCTTACCAAATAATATCACCAGTTCGAGGATTAAATTGTTTTGCCTTAAGGGTAATAATCTTTATTCATACTCCAGCGACATACAAAGCCGCTTCATATTATAAAAGTACTGTAAATCACAGTGTTCTTATTATGATTTTAGTTGTTTTAAGTTGTTTTCTCAACACCCAGCGATTATTCTTACTTTACCCTTAACATGTCTCATTTCCACCTCTGTATTCACTATTCATATGTACTTTTCTTCACACTCGTTCGACATCACATTTATTATTATTCTTCTTTTCAATACTCCAACTCCTCTACATTTCAGGCATTGGTTTTGTTTATCATAACAACTGCCTTCTCCACATTTCTTATTTTAAGTAATTGTTTGCATCCTTTGCATTTCCGCCTGTTTTTGTGTGTATAGGTTTTCAGCTTCTCATTTGTTTATTTGTTTTTAAATTTATTCATTACCTGTCCAATTGTCTGTGATTCTTTTCACTTCATTTACTTATTTGCATATGAGACAATACGTCGCTTGTGCTTTCGGTTTCGGTCTAGACGAGTTGACTTTAATCATAATAATGGTATTGCTTAGTGAACGTATGATCAAAGAAATTTTGTGGAGACGTGGCAAATTCATCATTTAACTGCATTCAAAGTATTGAAAGGGGAGTACAATGTCTTCTAGACAATTTTGTGTTAATTTTGCTCTTCTTAGGTAGACGAACTTTGCCCAAATTAACAAGGAAACTAAGCAGAGTAAACTAATCCGACTGATTTTAAACAATATGCAGAACTTGTTCGAGCATTTCGACTAGTAACTGGTGAATGGCACGCGTGATGTTTTGCTCCAAGGTCTGAAACGAAGTGGGATTGTTCGCATAGACTTTTAACTTTACATATCTCCAGAGTCCAGCGGTGACGGTAGACTCCAAAATTCTAACAGTGCTATATCACACGATCTCTTCTCTCAATAAATTAATTGATTGAAGCGATGTGTGGGAAGTGGCGCCGTCTTGTTGAAACCAACTGTCGTCGAGAGCACGAACTGCAAGCATCAAATAAAATTTTCTAAAAATTCTCTCCCGCATCAGTTTATAAGATATATGAACCGATGAGTCCACTGGCATATATGGACCGATGAGTCCACTGGCCCATAAAACTACACTGCGTACTGCTGGGTCTTAAGATGGGTGATGGTGTTGCAAATAGTATGCTTAATAGGCCGATTATGTTTACCAAAAGTTTAGCGAAGCGAATTCAATGAAACGACCCAACTGCCAAGAAAATACAAAAAAAAAAAATGCCTTTCTTTTGGATCACCCGATATATGATCTAAGAATTATAATATTAACGGCGAAGTTTTCGTTTACACTAACGTGTGTGTTATTATTGAGTGTTATACGATTTGAATGATTTGATGAGTTTTGGTTTTAAATATTTTTAGTTTATTAAAAAAAACTAATTTGATTTAATGTGATGTATTATGGCTTCATATGATGTGATACAATATGGTGTTATATGATATCCAAAGTATGATAATATTGTACTATTATGTGTATCCTATGATATGATGTGTTATAGCATGATGTGATGTTAATAATTATATGTTATATTGTATGATAATACATATGTATGTACTGTGTGATATGTATGCATTGATGTGATATGATTTGGCGCTATCATATTATCTTGTGGTTAGAAGTGATGTGGTGTTATCTGATATGATAAGTTGAGATGTGATACTCCGCATTTCAATTTTTTGGGACGTGGTATAATGTGATGTGGTATAATTTTATATAGAGGGTTTTTATGTAAAATGCATATCGCATATGCAGTTATTAGGGGTTGACTTAGTTAGTAGAAAGAATGTATGATTATATTACGTGTTGATTAGTAGTATGATGTGATGTGTTCTGCCGTGATATGATTTAGTATAAATATGATATTATGTGATGCGACTTGGTGTGATGAGATACGCAGTGCTCTGAAGTCTTATTGTATTTTGTCATGCTGTGATCGTTATGAAGTGATATCGTGCGATATGATGCGATATGATTTCTTATGTTAAAATATATATTGTATGTGATTACGAGTAGTAAAATGGATTTTTGTACATGATATAATAGAGGCGATACTATGGTATGATAAGACACGAATATTGTGCTATTGTAAGATGAAGTTAGATAAATGCTTATTATTATGCGAAGTGAAGTAATTTTTTATATTGTGATATGTGATTACTAATGCTAATCATTGTGTTTTATGATATAACGTGATTTGAAGCTATATATTGTTAAATGATGTAAAATTACGATATTAAGTGCTACTGCAGCATAATACGATATGATACGACGCAGTATTGTTATATGGTAATACTTATATGTATATATGATGTGATAATGTTGGGATACGAAGAGCAATAATGTGATGATGATATGAGATTATATAATGACATATAATATGATGATGACTGTACTGTAATGTGGAAAATGTGGAATATTGCCTATTAATATGATGTGATATGATATAGTATCATTTTATAAATAGTACTAAGAAAATGCATTGTGGGTTTTTTTTACTTGACGGGTCCCAAACCCAGCGCACAACTCTGGGGAGAGTTTCGCCTTCTCACTTTAGCTCGCCTTCAAACGGATGTTTTTCAGCTACCAAGAGGATGTTTGGTGTCGTGAACCGCTCTATGTAAAGAATAAGAAAATTTAAAAAGAGAAAATGAGGTGTGATGTGAACTGAAGATATTTGAAGTGATGCCAGGAGACTTAATAATATAACGGGTGATTTTTTTGAGGTTAGGATTTTCATGCATTAGTATTTGACAGATCACGTGGGATTTCAGACATGGTGTCAAAGAGAAAGATGCTCAGTATGCTTTGACATTTCATCATGAATAGACTTACTAACGAGCAACGCTTGCAAATCATTGAATTTTATTACCAAAATCAGTTGGCAGAAAATCCGCTTTTTTATCGACAAATTTTGTTCAGCGATGAGGCTCATTTCTGGTTGAATGGCTACGTAAATAAGCAAAATTGCCGCATTTGGGGTGAAGAGCAACCAGAAGCCGTTCAAGAACTGCCCATGCATCCCGAAAAATGCACTGTTTGGTGTGGTTTGTACGCTGGTGGAATCATTGGACCGTATTTTTTCAAAGATGCTGTTGGACGCAACGTTACGGTGAATGGCGATCGCTATCGTTCGATGCTAACAAACTTTTTGTTGCCAAAAATGGAAGAACTGAACTTGGTTGACATGTGGTTTCAACAAGATGGCGCTACATGCCACACAGCTCGCGATTCTATGGCCATTTTGAGGGAAAACTTCGGACAACAATTCATCTCAAGAAATGGACCCTTTAGACTATTTTTTGTGGGGCTACGTCAAGTCTAAAGTCTACAGAAATAAGCCAGCAACTATTCCAGCTTTGGAAGACAACATTTCCGAAGAAATTCGGGCTATTCCGGCCGAAATGCTCGAAAAAGTTGCCCAAAATTGGACTTTCCGAATGGACCACCTAAGACGCAGCCGCGGTCAACATTTAAATGAAATTATCTTCAAAAAGTAAATGTCATGAACCAATCTAACGTTTCAAATAAAGAACCGATGAGATTTTGCAAATTTTATGCGTTTTTTTTTTAAAAAAGTTATCAAGCTCTTAAAAAATCACCCTTTAAATAAATTACATTTATAGACACAATTGGAAATTTCTCATAATAAATTCAGCTTCCGCAAAAATTTGGTAATGTTTGTCATTAAATTTTTATGATATATTAATAATTAATAAAATTTATGATTTTTGCCAATTAGTATTAGATTATCAATATACAATAATAGTAAATCACCGATTTTTAAAGAAATTTTCGATTATATTATCTGCAAAGTACGCACAAGTTGTTATTAAACTGTTGATTATGCAAAAATAAACTTTAAGAAATTTGAAATTCAGTGAAATGCGAACTTCTGCAATATATCTTTTTAGATGGAAATATTATAAGTTTTAAATATCTATATCTATCTATAAGAATAGCATATCTTTCATCTTTATACCTACATTTGAAAAAAAATCCTCTTATGTCTTTCAGGTCGCGTGGCTGCGTGTAGATACACAAACAATTTTGACCATACAAAATCACGTGATTACAAAAAATCAACGCATCGGCATAACGAATTCCGAACACAAAACGTGGACTATGAAAATCAAAGATATCAAGGAGAATGATAAAGGCTGGTATATGTGTCAAATAAATACGGATCCAATGAAAAGTCAAATGGGCTATCTGGATGTGGTAGGTAAGTGTTGGGCAATACTCACAGTAAATTATTAAAGAGAAAACTTAGTGAACTATTTCAACTTAACTTAGTGAATTCTTTCAACTTAATTTAGTGAACTATTTCAACTTAACTTTTTGAATTATTTCACCACCGCAACAACTTACACGGGTCACTTTCACGCAAAGAAATTGAAACTCGAATATTTGAACAAAGCAAAACTCATTTGCAAGTCGCTAGCCAATGACAAAACAATCAACAATTATAGACGGAAAAAGTAACCGGAAAGTGAAAAAGCTATAAACACCGGTGAAACGAAATCACGAAATAAAAGTATGAAAAGCACAACACGGCAAATAATAATAGAAACTGGCCAGGTGCAATTTCATGCAGAAAATCAGCCAACTCCCGTTGCCACTCAGTCAGGCGGGTAGCCAGCCAACCATGCGAAAAACCCCTAATATATGCAATTAAAAGGCTGTAGCGGTCAACTTGCTACCAACACAATAACATTTAATGGCTGTGTGTACACATTTGTGTTGGCAACTGTGTGCGCGAAAGCGGTGCTATAAATAAAACAGCAAGTGAAAACAACTGAAAATGCGACCGCAAAAACCACAAATTACCGATTGTTAAAAGAATTATATTGCAAAGTGGAGACCGAATTTGTGAAGGGAAATTATACACGGCGAAAGGTGGTTGGGCTGGCAAGCCGGACAATGCAGCAGTTAGCGAGCAGGGTATAGGTTACAAACTTGTGGCATGGTTAAAGTGAATTTATTGCAGCTGGAAAGGTAGTTACGACATTTTGCGCTAGCCCAGCGTATAAGTAGTACAACAGTGGGGAAATGGAACAAGCGCATTATTTCATACCGGTATTTTTGAGTAAAATCACTTTCAGCACAGAAACCAAAAATCACAGGATACATATACTCGTACATGGAAACTAGCGCATAATGCATGTAATGCAATAATTACAATTTGGAATTTTCAGTTTAAAAATCAATATTCCAATTGAATAGATTTAAATATTACTTTCATACGCAATAACTCTTAATTTTTCTCCACACTTCTCCACACGCGTGTGGAAAACATTGAAATATAAATCAATAAATGTCTACACTAAAGGTCGTAGAAGTTCTGGTTAAGCTTTTAAAATTTAGAATCTTCTGTTTGAAGCTTTTGTAGCTACAATTGTATATGGGATATATTAGAAAAGCTATCTAGTAATAAGATGTAGTCTAAAGTTATCTGGATAAAATAGTTAAGATAACTAGAGAGTAATTGAGGCTATGCACTGCGACTTATGGTCTATTGTGCCCTCTCCTATATCACATAAGGTCACAAAGATCCAGAACTCTGAACAATTCCAGGAGCTTTTTTAGCACGACTGAGGTTATGTGATCCCTGTCCACGTAGATGGAACCTAGGATCTTAAACTGCTTCTAAAAATTGCTGGGCAACCTAGAATCAGGTATTCTAGAGTTTCCTGCTCTTTCCTATCTTACCTGAGCCTGCAATATCTTGCATAGACCACGATAAGGAGGAGAAATTTGCCTCGAGCGGAGGTTCAACATATTTCAAACCTCATCCGCAATGTATGGTTCGACTCCATCATTCTGCACAGAGAGGGCTAGTTCGTTGGTTTGCCAGCTCATTGCCGGCTACTCCAGTTATACCTACCCGGTTGTAAACTGATAAGCGGCTCAGCCTACCTATACACTCCTCCACACCGAACACTGACTTATGGTTGAGACTTCTACTTGAAAGATGCTCTGAAAACATCCCATTGGTATGGGTGGTTCGGTATGCGGTCCCGTAATGTCTGCTCCAATACCTTCCTGTTTTTTCGTGTCAATTTTTGTAAACGAAATTGCTTTAACTGAACCACTCGAGGATTTGGCTCACCCCAATAGCGACATTTTCGTTTGTTAATGAGCCATTAAGCCTATAATATCAAATCTTACTGAACATACTGACATAAAATGACACAAATCCGTAAATAAACATTATACGATATGTGATATCCTTCTTCTTCTTCATCGTCTTGACTAAATCTATAACCACCCACAAATGTAGGATGGTTGCAACGCAGAACATTAAAGTTGTTTTTCAACTGCCGATCGAAATTTCAAACCGACTGAAAATCTATGAAAATCTATACGAACTATTGATTATACCTTCTGATTCTCTGAAATGTATTGACGTTCTTATAAACGTTTATATAAGAACTTCCACATCATATAGCTAATCTCTTGGTTCAATGTTTTGTTCAACTTTGTCAATTCATTAAAGTCCATAACTCTTTTTTGGATAATTTTTTACAGAAAACTTTTTTACGACTCCCTTTTTAAATCGGATTGTCAACTGAAGGAATTTTACCATCGTCATCATTGGTTTTGAGAGATAACGCGATTGTGACGTACCGAGCAACGACCTTTGCTCTGAGATTCCATATGTGGAAACCTTTAGGAATAATATATCAGACATTCCCTTGATATTTTGAAAGTGTCAGATATCGCAATTATCCTTAATTTACTTAAACTATACAAACTCAAAATTTGGAATTTGTTTTTTGTTTTTGATCCGTACCAGCCTCTTTAGCCTCATTCTAACAAGCTATTGCCCTCAGTACTCATATGACCGGTATGGAATTTAGCAGGGTTTATCATTAAAAATAAAGTTTTCTTAGAAACGTAAATTCATATATAATATCAAAGAACAAACCTTACAGGGGAATATGGTGGCTGTGATACGATTAGTTGAAAATTTGGCGGAAAACTCACAAAGAATCTATACAGTAGACGTCAATGTATTATCATATCAGAAATTTGATTCCGCACAAGATTAAATGGAACTTCTTTGTGTGAATGGGTTTTCGCGCGAAATTTAATACAAAAAGTCTTACTATTTTTTGCCCAAAGTATATTCTATAAAATTTTAAAATAATTGATAGCGTAGTTATATTTTTTATCTCAGAAATTGTTTTTTCTGGTCCGTCACGTCAGTTTTATCACTATGTCTACTACGGGAAACTGGAAATATTAAGCGGCATTTTCTTCGCGCACTCAGAGATACCAATGTGGTTGGGATGGAGTCGCTGGATAGGAAAAGCAGTGAATTTTTATACAAGCGCGTCAATACTCGACTGGAATATTGGGGGAGGAGTCTTCTGTGCTATGAGTGCTTGACCTTGCTAGCATCAAGATACTGTCTTTGTGTAATCGGACTTGGAATCTATACGCGGCTTCACGCGAGCTCAGTGCACGTTGGTCGGCAACCAGTGCTTGTGGAGTTGCGAAATCCTCTGGCTCAGAGTGAAACGTAAAAGGTTCATTGAATAATGATACGTATCCTAGCTGAATACTTAGCGTCAATGAGATGCACGTGGTGCGCCTAAAGATTTTGGAGGACACAACTAGTCCAAGTGATGATGAAAAAGATGAAATCAGAATTGTACATTTCAAACATATTTACATATATAAATTCATACCTTCCACAAAACAATAAGTAATTCGAAAATCGTATTCAAGTTTTGGAAAAAAAATTTCAGTCATTGCAAACAAGATCGCAATTTCAAGGACGGTAGTTCATAACCAAAAAAATAAAGAGAAACCCACCTTTGACAGTCAAGTGCAAGTTCAGAAGCCCAATCTGATAGTACATGTACTCAAAGATGTTTAGAACTTCAACAATTCATATGTTGGTACAGCTTTCATCAATTTATGGCAAATACAATTAGTAATCAAAACTTATGCTATAATAAGTATAGTAATATGTACAATAGGCAGAAGAGAGCACGTACGCTTATTAAATTATATTCAACTGCTAATGTACGATTACATACCGGCACGATTTGCTTTGACCATTTCCAAGGTCAATTGCAAGCAACTCTACCGGGTATGCGGGTAAGATGAAAGGCATGCAGAAGGCGGCAGCCAAACATGTGGGCTACGCTGAAATACACAGACTACTCAAAGCGGTCCTCATAACAATGGCGCAGGTCTATGCATACATATGTATAGGCAAAGCAACAACCCACACCACTGTGACCCACTCTTATGACCGACAAGTTATGTAAGCTCAGTTGACTTGTCCATCCAACCAACAGCGCTGGCAAACTAGCGGTGCATGGCGACTTAGCCGACCAAATGCTTTTGTACCCAAAACTCCCAAACAGGCTTACAAACAAACATTTGCTAATAGCGCACCACACACACACACACAGTCAGATATACTTACACAATGTTGTTGTTGTTGTTATTGGCACTCATTTGCTGTGCTTAACGACAATGTCGCTCCCCCAGCATTGTTGACTATTAGTATTGGTGGTCAGTGTGGACTAAATGCCTCTGCTGGCGATGCGATTGTGCTACATATTGTTGTAGTTGTTGTTTTTATCTAGCGGAGCGTGTGTAATACACAGCGGTAGCATGGATATGGAAATGTGGATGAGCGTATGGAGATATACATATATACATATGTGTGTGTGTGTGTTTGTGCGGTTGTTTGGCGCTCCAATATATGCACCGTGCGCCGCCACACCACAGCGGCCTTGTTGATTTTGCATTAAATATTCCCGCTTAATACGTTAAACGCTGGCAGTCTCTCACCATTTCGCGTAAAACGGGCACCTGCTGTTGCAACAACACGGCCGCAGCCTGTCTATATGCACAATCTAATATACCTGCAACGAATTTGGCTTGCAAATATGCCGAAGCATGTTGCCGTAAATGCAGTGGTTTGTCCCTCTTAGTAAGTGAAAGCAGCGGCAAACACGCGCGCACACACATGCAAACACACCAACACATATGAGTGTGTATGTGTGCGCTCTCACAAACAGCTGTAGCCAGGCTATGTGCGGCATTAAAGTGCTTATTTGTGGTCAACGCATACGCGCGCATTTACATATACCGACATTTATGGTTCACTTTTGGTTGCACATGCATGTGTGTGCGTGTGTTGGTGCACAGGCTTTCGCTTCTTCATGGAAATTGGAAATTTAATTAAGGCAATACTTTGCTGGAGTAAACGTGTGCGCTAAATTGACTCGCACACCATAGTGATTATTACTAATTTGTGGGGAGCAATCGAATTTTCAAAAGAGTTTGCATTGAGTAAACAGATGAGTGCAAATATGCGAGAGCCCTTTTTGTGATAGAGTTGTGTGACGTGATGGGTTTACAGGGAAAAAATGCGATAAAGCTTTAACTTAGGTTGCTGCGAAGCTAAAAGCCCCTTGGCAAATAAAAGAGTTACCTGAAAAAGAACATGTCCTTGATCGTTCAGTTTATATGGCAGCTATGTGCTATAATAATTCGATCTGAACAATTTCTTCTAAGATTGTATTGTGGCTTTAGATGATGATCCAAGCCAAATTTCGTGAAGATATCTCGTTAAATGAAGGAGTTTTCCATACAAGCACTTGATTCAGATTGTTCAGTTTGTATGCCAGCTGTATGCTATACTTGTAGTAATGAATAGCTGCGGTCCAAGTAAGCAAACTTAGCAACCGATCAGATCTTCTGGGCTGTACAGCCTTCATTTTGCAACACAGAATACCAGGGCATACTTATCCTGTCAAACGTTCGTTGGAAGATGGTGCTAGGGGCGCCAATAGACAACTCGACGTTCTGCACAATGAATGACGAAGCCCCCACCAGAATTATGGGCACCTGCAGCAGCCCACCTAATGTAACAAACGCTAATGTCTGAATAAACAGCATAACCTGGCAACCTATGCTAACTCTTGTATCTGACCACCTTCTGCTTCCCAGAATTCATTGAGAGCACCTTTAACGCACTGTCCACTCCTACGAACATTTACGTCAATTTCATCCACCCAGATGGAGTATATATGCTAAAACACCAAGCTCGTTGGGAGTAAGTTGCATGACTAAGGTCCTCAATTTGTCTCTGACCACCCATCACCTACGCGATGTGTAAAAAATCGGAGGGATAGTCCCACTTAGGTGATTCTTATCGTAGGATGATCTCACTACTGAGATCTGGGAAGCCTACCAACCTAGACAAGTCTTATCGTCCGATAACTCTCCTTTCCCCAGTAATGAAAACTCTTGAGGTCTTACTACTTCCGTTCTTCATACACTATTTAAGCCTAGTCGAACACCAACACAGCTTCAGTAAACCTTCTGACACAGTCAACCGCACAGCGCTACTTGCGAACATCAACTTGTCCTTGCTATATCGAACAAACCACACTCCCTTCAGGACTAAAGAGGTGGAGCATGAACTATCTGAGCGGTAGACAATCATCAGTATTATTTAAAAGTGAACAGGGGTTGTGCTCTCTCCGCTACTGTTTAAGCACCACAGTACGAGACTCCCAAAACCATTAGTTGGAGCTTCTATAAGCTCATACTCAGATGATTGGACGATAATGAAGACATCAAAAGTGAACGTCTATCTCCTAAAATTTATTCGCTGTTCATCTGCTTAAAACTCTTCCCTGTTAAGATATTTACGAACTGGACTAAGGAGTACAGACCAGACTGCAACATTTCCATCGATGATGTAAAAATCCTGAAGGTAAAAAAACCTAATATTTTAGGTGTTAAATTTAAAGTTCTGTACTCCTTAACTCCAACCACGATTCTGATTATTCCAAAAGTAAAAAGCAGCAACAAGATCCTCAATTCGCTGGCCGGTAGCAATAGGGGTAATGTCAAAGAGACGTTGTTGGCAACATACAGGGCGACCGGCAGGCCAGTTATCAACCATGTCAACCCAATATGGCCGCACGGTTGCTGCAGGACACGGATGGAGAAGTTTTAGACCCGCCAGAAGACCGCACTCCGGACTATAAAAGGTTGTCTCCTGATATCTTCCATCAAACATTTACACAGTGCGGTTCACATGCTTCAGAACCATCCCTGCAGTCACCTTTAAGCGACGTGCATTCTTCGGAACATCAGGAGAATATTCCTCCAGCACGTCGACGAACTTAAACAATATACCGACCAGATTTCGGACGCGACCAATTTCCGACGGAAACGGAACGCTATTCACAGTGGAGCTATTACCACCTTCATTGACTCCTCCCAATGACTGGTGTACTTGGAGTACAAACACAATCGATCGCAGAACAAGAGCTCAAGTTGCCACTTGAAACAAGTGTGACCTTAGCGCAACTTCGTTTTGCGTATTGTAACAGGTTAGAATCCCACTTATTCAGAATGGTAGACACTGATTTACGAATTATATGTATGTACTGTATGCAAAGAATCTCCGCTTAAAACTAATCATCTCTTTGCATGCTCAACTCTTATACACTTGTAGTAACTTATGCAGTAATTTAGACAGAAGTCTCGCACAATGAATTTGTCAAATTACCCTCACTAACTGCTATGGATTGTCCTTACAAGATACATGAGGATGTTCCAAATATAAATCGCTGGCTTATATTAAAATCATTCGCATGGTTTTTAATGAAATTTTTACCCGGACCAACAAAAACAACATTTAATATATTTTATTATATCGCCTTCAAAATAGACTTCGAACCCAAAGTCAGTGTTTAATTCAATTTTCGTCCACATTTGTTATAAGCATCTGCTGGGTTGAATTTCAGTTTCTTCAGCGTATGACTTTTCATGGCTTAAATGGGTGCAGGGTGCGTTCCCCGAAGCGGATTTTTAAGTTTCTAAAACAGCAAAAAAGCCACAATTCTTCCAAACTGGCAGATATAGTGGCTGAGCCGATATATTACGTTGCGTGCTAAGACAAAAAGGTCCATAGCATTCATGATTAAGTGGGATACTCATTATTGTGATGAAAATTCCAAGGATCTTTTGACACAATTGCTCCCCATAGATACCTCAAAATTTCCAAACCGTGTTCTCAATTGATCGTTTGACTTTTTGGAATGAATGCCTTGTGAGCCGCGCCTACGCGTACATTTTTCCGATTTTGAAGTGGAGTTCTTAGCTAAGTTTTACAGCGTTATTCATAGCCAGTTTGATAGCTTCGACATCACAGTCTACTTATAAGCCTGATAACATGATCCAAGTATAGATCCTTTTCCAATAGTCTTTTTTTGACAGATCACGCATCAGTCGAGTTAAGCTGTCGTGATATTTTTGTTCAATATTTTTTGGACTATTCCGCTTCGATTCAGGCCTTGGAGTATAACATCACGCGTGTCATTCGACAGTTACCCATCGTAATGCTCGAACGAGACATCGAAAATTGAACTCAACGGATGGACCATCTGGGTCGTAGCCGCAGCCAACATATTTTACTTTACTATGTTCCCTCTTACTCTGTTCTAGTTAACGGACTTTCAACTTTTAATTTCCCATATCAAAATATCTGCCCTCATTTCTCCTTGTCTACATTATATTCTCCATTTTCGTAGGTTTATATTCCATTTTCTCTATTATTTTTCGGAAAAATTCCACCAACAAGAATTCCCAAGCTGTAATTTATCACACAAAAATGTGAAAAGTAAAAAATTAATTTACCTCAACTGGCAATAAATTAATTTTGCACACAACTGCTTTTAATTTACACGGCCACAAGCCAACACGAGAGAATGCAACTCAAGTGTCGTACTCGTATATATTCATATGTGCTACATAAGGGAGGTATTACGATATTGTAATAGGTGTTACTAAGGTTTTTTATATGGAATAAAAATATTTAATAAAATTATAGTAAATTGTAAAAATACTTATATCCTGTTTATTAAGTTTACCAATATATTTATACCCTGTATATAGCATTTGCCTTCAAGGTTTTAACACCAAGAGAGAAACTTAATTTGAAGTTTTGCACACATCTTTTTCAACTCAATAAGTTGCTTATTTGTCGAAACCATCGATATCGGACAACTATAGTGTATAGCTGCCTTACAAACTGACTGCTCAAAATCAAGTGCTTGTATGGAAACGTTTTTTATTTCGAAAGATTTCTTCATAAAATTTGGCATAAATTATTTTCCAAGCCAATGACATAACATGTGAAAAAATTTTCTTGATCGAACCACTATATCATATAGCTGCCATATAAACTGAACTATAGAAGTTAAATGCTTGTATGGAAAACTTTCTCATTTGGTGAGATATCTTCACAAAATTTGGCTTGGATCATTATCTAAAGAAATAATGCAATTCCTGAAGATTTCTTTCAAATCGGAATACTATAGCATATAGTTGCCATACAAAGTGAACGTTCGAAATTAAATGCTTGTATGGAGAACTTTTTCATTTGACGAGCTTTCCTTACGAATTTTGGCCTGTGTTATAATCAAAAATAAAGTTATGATATCTGAAGAAATTTTCTCGATCGGTGTACTATAGCATATAGCTGCCATACAAAATGAACGTTGAAAATCAAATTATTGTAAGAAAAAGGTTTTTTTTTTTGCATGATATCTCCACGAAACTTGATATAAATTATCACTCAAAGCAACGCTACAATAGTTGAAGGAATTTTTGAGATCGCATGACGCTTTCATATAGTTGTCATACAAAGTAAGCGGTCAAAATCAAGTTTTCGCATGAAAAAATCTTTGTTTATTAAGACTATTCTATAAAAATTAAATTTTAAATTTGGTTTTTTAATTCTTCTATCTGCCAAATTCATTTAAAAATTTTAAATTTTAACTATTCCAAAAAAAAATGGCTCACCCTAATTCGAGTGCATTTACTGTATAAGCACAAAATCTCCACATATGCTCCTATGCAGCGCATAATGAAAATATTACAATGATAATCTCTTCGCGTTTGCACAGCTTATAACAAACCGAAAAGTATGTCTGCGTGTGTGTGTGAACACACAAACTACTGTAAATACAGCGCCGCCAAACTCACACTCAAACACTCAGCCCTCCAGCACTTTCGACATTCTTTTTTTTTCGCCATTCACGCCACTCGCCGCAATTTCGGGTTGCACTATTTAACCGCATAATTGCGGCCACTTTCATACCACTCCGCCGACCAAACGAGCGACTACTGATTTCCCAGCGACTAGCCGACAATTGACCTCCCTTGTCTTCCTGCACAATAGCCCAGCGGCAAATTCGCTATATTAATGGCATCACTTCCGTCGCGCTGCGCTGTGACCGCGGTTATTATTGTTCGCTACAGATGCACTCCACAATATCAACGTTATCCTTGTTGTTGGCGACTGCCGCGCTGCCGCGTGATTTGTTGTTGCTTTTGCTGTTTGTCGCCATGATCTCCAACTTCCGGCCGCAACGGTCTGTTCGCCTTCCGTTGACATGGAAAAAATAAATGACAAAAACAACAAATGCAAAATTTCTACAAAACGCAGACACACATGTGTTTGTGTGTGCGTGTGTGAGAATATGTGTTTTTGTTAGTACAAAATTGCGCTCAGTAGCTATTTTAATGGCGGCAAAAGTCATGGCCGCAGGTGTCAGCCAAAAATGTGGAATAATACTTACATATATAATATTAACATAAAAGTAACTGTGTGTGTGTGTGATTTCCTTCAGAATAAAAAATGAAAATACATTATATACTAATATATGAATATGTGTGGTATGCATAAGTATATGGCGATTATGTGACGCGCTCACGAAGTTTTGTTGTAAATTATTGAAAAAGTTACAACACGCGCCGCATACAGTAAGCTGGCCATGCATAAAGCATGTGTTTGCAGCTAAAATTTATTTAAAATTCGTTGAAATATTGTGCTAATAGGCTAGGAAAAAAGTTTCAAAAAGTATAGTTGTTTAAAAATATATTTATATAGTTTTATGAACTTACTGAGAGGTTATGTTGACAAATATTTTTTCGTTGGTCGCGTGAATGGATAGAGAAAGTAGAGCAGAACGAAATGAAATTAACCACACAGTAATAAAAATAGTTCATTGACGTTGATGTATAAACTCCAGTTCAAGGTTATATATTATATTTCTTAACATATTAGGTATTGAGAGGTATTAATAACAAATTGCAACAAAGTTTGATTACTTTATACTGGCCATCTATCACGAAATATATATATATAAACCAACTTATCTTTAGTGTTGCTGGATAGAAGTTAAGTTTAACACGAGCTGAAGTATTCGTCACATAGTTTGGCAACGCTTCTTCTTAACTTTAAGAGCGATTTGATAACTAAGTTTGATGACTCAGCTCATACCTTGTACAGCGACGCTCCTAGACATCTCAGACGAGTTTTTAATAAGACTGGGTAGAAGCATAGAAGGCGCTCTCATGCTTATTTCTCTGCACTTTCTGTATGTATCGTCGTTGCTAATGCTTATGCGGCTCAAATATGAGGTCAGTAAATTATCACCTTTCATTAGGCTAACATCGTGCTGCAAACCTTTTGGTATAATATGAAAAAAGCGTTCATGTTTTTCTTCGGAGCTCATTGATGCTCATCATGAACTTGACGATTCTGCATATCCTCCAGGCATTCCTTCTAACCATGATCCGTCTTTCGAAAATTTCATTGTGTATCGTTTTCAGTGACTTAAAATTTATAGTTCAGTGATGGAACTTTGGTACGTCAGTAAAGAAGAAGATGGCATTTTGGCAATTTAAACAAAACTTCCCGGAATTTCTTTGTGTACTGGAACCCAATATCTATGCAACCGCTTTCCGACAGCCGGTACAGCTACTTCATCCCTGCTTTTAAGTGTATTCTCTGATGAATTACGATATGAGATTATTGCTTTCATTGCCGCTTGGCGATTGAGGTGTACAAGTAAATTGTTATTGTTTCGATCATTTTCAGCATTGTAAGCCATCTCAGCAGCTCTTTTGATTGCGCAAATTTCTGCCTCTAAGATACTGCTTGAAGGGTCGCAGAAGACCTAGTTCCGCGCAATAGATCACTGTACCGATTCCATCAACCTGTTTCGATCTGTTCATTTAGTTCTTAAAAGTTTCGTAATATGATTTAATATCCACTCCAACGGTATTCTGTATGATATTTGCCAGCCAGCGGTCCACCAAACCAAAAAAAAATAGAGATTTGACTAAGGATGTGTAACTCCAAAGCATGTAGACCGTTTTCACTCTTTCCTTCTCATTAAGTACCCATATCAGTCTGAAATCCAGTATTATCTCCAGAAACTCAGTAGGTTTCTTAATTGTTAACGGAACTCTGTAGAGCCTCGGATTGCCAAGTCGAAATATTATACGTCCTTGTGAAAAGTATCCTGCTTCTTATCGGCATTAAACTCTAGGTTGGCCAATACTGTCCATGCAGCTCGTTAGGCCTTTTATTCGTGCTATGATAGCGAGCTCCAGTTGGGCTGCTTTCAGCCTGATGACGGTTACGCCATTGAAGACATTATTGAATGCTCCACTTATGTCAACAAAGACAGGTAGGCATATTCCTTATGATCTAGAGTTCTTTCTTTTGAAGCCGTTTCGAACGTCTAAAGTCGCTAAAAGTTCTACATATTCTACATTAGCACTTTTTGCATTTTCTTAAGATTTCTTTACTCAAATATTAAGAGCTATATGTATGGGTTAGCCTTTCTTCTATTTATTCATAAACACTAAAGTTGAAACCTGAGCCTACCAATTTAAATACAGAAAGAATGGAAAAAGCTTGCAAAAATAAACTAAGAGGACTCTTTTCAAAATATTTTGATATTTTACAAAGACAAAAAAGTAAGATAGGACCAATTTCATTATTTCGAAATATTGTGAGATTTAAACATTGCCTCTAAATGAACTCACAACAACTAATAACCATAGAATGCAATAAAAATATTTATAATACTTATTACATACTAACAAAATGTATTTGCTTCATTTTCTTTCTTTACAAAATTCCTGCCATTCAACGACATCAACCCACAAAAACAACTCAACCCAACGAAACAACTCCACTTGCTTGCTTCGCTTGTATTAATTGCCAATTAATGACATTGAAACAATCTGTTGGACCAACACACCGACACATCAACAACGATTATAATAACAACAAATTAATAATGGTGTCGACAATCGCTGCATGGTGCCGAACGCAATAACAATAAAAACAACACTTCTGAAAACCAACCGCACTTTAACGACGCATACAAACGCAATAATAACAATTATGCTGGCGATGATGATGCTATCGCTGTTGGTGATTTCACCGACGGCGTGATGATTTTATGGATGGCTTGATGTGGTTGACGCTGACAACGACGACGATGATGGCGTTTTGTGATATTATGATATTAAACTCTGTTGGGATTGGTAATGTACAAAAATGTAATTGTGGTAAATTGAACACTGACATTTATAAATCAATATATTTAATGGAAAATAAAAAAACATTGAACATAAAAAAAAAAATATTTATTTAAATTAAAATATTAAAATATATAAAAAAATTCACAATTAAAAAAAATTAATTTTAATTATGTAATTAATATTAAAAAAATATTGAAAAATTAAATTTAAAAATAATAAAAATTTAAAACAATAAATTAATTATTTAAATTAATAATAATAAATTTTAAAAAAAAAAAAAAATTAAAAAATAAAAAATTTCTATAAAAAATTTAATTAAATTAAAAATTAAAATAAAATAAAAAATACAAAAATGTTAAATAACAAATAATAAATAAAAAATAAAAATAAAAAAAATACAAATAAATAATAAAAAAAAAACAATAAATTAAAAAAATAAAATATATATTTTTTTTAATTTTTATAATAAAAATAAACTTAATCAACGAAAAATATTTTTATTAAAAAATAAAAATCAAAATATTAAAAATTAAAATTTAAAAAATATTGAAAAACTAACATAAATATTAAACTTAAAAAAAATCAACGAAAAAATTATTTATTTAAAAAAAATTAAATATAAAATCAAAAACAATATTAATAATTAAAAATTTAACAAATCTTGAAATATTATTTTCCTTTTTTAACAAATAAATATTAAACTAAAAAAAAAAATCAACAAAAAAATATTTATTAAAAAAAATAAAAAATCAAAAAAATATATTAAAATTAATAATTTAAAAAATCCACAAATACTAAAAAAAATATTAAATTTAAAAAAATCAACGAAAAATATTTAATTAAAAAATTAAATATAAAATCAAAATAAATAAAATTTTTTTTAATAAATATTGATAAAATATTGTAACTAAAAAAAAAAATTTATTTTAAATAAAACGAAAATTTTAACTTTGACTAATAAAAAATTATTTACATAAAAAAAATTAATAAAAAATAAAAAATATTTTTTTATAATCATTATAATATTTTTTTTAATAAATAAATAAATTTAAACTAAAAAAATTAACAAAAATTTAAACAAACATTTTCATAAAAATAAAAAAACTCCTCTTTTCACACATAAATATTAAACTTTGAATATATCAACGAAAAATAATTTACTTGAATAAAAAAATTTTTAATGAAATATTCTTACTATTAATTAAACAAAAAAAAAAATGTCTTAAAAATCTATACTGAAAAACTCATAATTCTTCAAAACTATGTTTTAACAACCAAATTTATTTCAATCAAAAACGCTCGTTAAATCGAAAAAAATTATAAAACTACCCACAACAAACGAAAATGACCGCTAATCATAATTTCTGTACTAACATAACAACAACAACACCGTATTTACCCACAAACAACACCAACAATGCACACTTCCTGCATTGTATATATTCGTTGTCATGCTATCAACAACAATTCAACATTTACTGATGACTATCACAACAATCGCTTTGCCAAAAAATAATCAACACACAAAATAATCATGAAAAAATAATTTCAATCTGTGTTGGTCAACATGCAATAACAACATTACCCACCGCAACTGAACAATTTCGGTACGCTCGACAACATAACAATAAATGTGGGAAATATAATGGAAAAAAATATATATATTAAAACAAAAAATTAAAAAATAATATTAAAAAAATATAAAAAAAAATATAAAAAAAAAATATAAAAAAAAATTGTACACAAATGGTATGAAATATTAAAAAATTGCTATTAAAATTCTGGTAAAAATGGTAAAAAATTGAATAAAAAATTTATACCAATTTAAAAAAATAAAACGACAAAATTCACCCACAACTTTTATGCGCCACAAAATATGCAACGAAATATTGGAAACAACGATACAAATGTATGATTCACTTGCCTTGTACCGAACAACGCAAACACATATTGAAATAAAACAACCCAACACACATTTAAAAAATTACAAAAAATCTACTTAACCGTTACAAAATAACCAATTGTGCAAAAAAAAACAATTTCAAAAAAATTTCATGCGCTTCGTTTTTTCTGTTACTTGAACACTTTTCGGCATTTGAATAACGGCAACAATATATATTAAAAAAATATATTCAAAAAAAAACAACAAATGTGCTACAAATGTGAAACACCTGCCGCGTCATCTCTAACAACACATGCCATGAAACTATCAAACCTACAACAAAACAAAATCTAACGCTCGTATACCAACTACCAACATCGTACATCCCGTTATACGAAACTCCAACTGCACTTCCATGCATCCAACACTTATCTGCTCATCATCTCCGGCTTCCTTGTCTCACTGCATTTGCTGCACTTGTTTTTTCCAATTTTTTTGTTTGTTTGGCGCCGCTACTCTTCGCTCGTTGCTTGGTTTACCGGCTTCGTGTGCTATTCTATCGCTCATTCGCGCACCTCTTATACAGTCCCGCCGGATATCCTCGATTATCCCACCAGCACGGATATGGTTGTGCGCGAGGATAGTAATGTGACGCTCAAATGTGCGGCAACGGGCTCACCAGAGCCGACAATTACATGGCGACGTGAAAATGGAGTACCCATTGAATTGGCCAACGGCTCTGAGGGTAAGTACCACCCAATCCACGTTCTTCTATATACATACACACATACATACATATGTACATTGTTAAATGTGTACTGCTACATATGAATATGTGTGTAATTTGCTTGGGCAGTAGGGGTGAATGACTGTATGACTGAGTGGGTGGGTTTTTTTTTGCGTTGAAATATTGCAAGGTTCATGTGGTTTCAATTGCCCACGTGTAGACGAATGCAGTAAAGCTTACTACGAAATCTACGAAGGGTGTGTATATTAGGCTTGTGGGTTTTATAAAGTTTTTGGCAAGTCTTCATAGCAACTTCTTTAAATTTTTGTTTAAATTATGACTTGGAGGACAAAAATTTATTATTATTATTACTACTTTTCCTCTTTTATTTTTATTCTCTTCTCCACTATAGTCCACTGCGCCATATGTATGTCCATTTATGCTTTCCCATAATGCAATGACCACTTTGCAATAATTAAGGAAACTTTTTAATTGTGCTGACAAATTTTACAAGAGAGCACTGAGTTTTTGTTCCTTTGTGTTAAGACTGTCGCCGAAGCAATGTTTGTATTGTAAATACTTTGTTAGTACGAAGTGTTTAAAACCCAAACACTAATATGAAAATAAACTCGAGTTTACGGGACAACTTCCATTTCGCAAGCTACATTAATTGACATTAATACAGTTTTTTCTGGTTCGGATTTCCAGGCAAAAGTTCTTAGAATAATCAAAAAAACAATCCGGAATAAAGAGTATATAGAGTATATCATATTAAAATAAAAACCCGAGCACCTTCAGTACAATTGGCATTACTAAATGATGTATGTTGTCATATGAGCAGAAACGGTCCTATAGGATTAAAATATATAAAAGACAGGAGAGCTGTAGTTTTGGTAATGTAGAGAAATTCATGGAAAACGCTTTCGCTCAGAATTTGTCAGAAAGTGTTCACTACTTTAACTTCTTATTGAGCTCACTAAAAATACTTTTTTGAAATCATAGAAATTTTCTTTCTCTTGTAATATGTCTGCGTATTGATACCAGTGTTTCTACGACTCTGTTGGTTCAACCTGAGTAATACGTGTAGCTCAGGTGTTTTGACACTGACCGTCCTTATACTTAAAACAGAAAGTCTACCGGGACTCAAAACTACATTTGGGACAAATCTACTCAATCTTCACGGTTATTTTTTCAGTTATTAATTTTTTTCGGAGCTTTTGCGATCAACGATAATTTTGCGGCAAATTGGGTAACTGCATCGCCAAGTATTTTTTCCTAATGCGGTTCCAGCGCTTGGGATAAGTTTTCTTGAAAAATATGTCCACCCATCTTATGGTATTGCATATCATCTCGATCATTCGTGTCTTAACAGATTTGGAAATACTGCCGTTCAGTCATGGGAATAACAGACACCTTTCGCTTCTCTTCTTATTTTGTTGACCGCTCCGATATCTGACAGCATAAACAGCACACGAATCTGTTTAGCACTTTCAGCTACGGATCTGGTTGGATTTATTAACCAATTTTATCTGCATACCTTGCTACAATTTGTAACTTTATTGGTATCCCAGCATTATTTATCAATTCAATTCCCCCCCTATGAAACCGTCACTGAATGCTGAGAGCTTGGAGTTAAAAGAAAAGTTAAAGGTATTGGTAACATTTAATATCAATGGGAATATTAGTCAAAAACTATCTCTAAGCTGATCATATAACGGGTGATTTTTTTGAGGTTAGGATTTTCATGCATTAGTATTTGACAGATCACGTGGGATTTCAGACATGGTGTCAAAGAGAAAGATGCTCAGTATGCTTTGACATTTCATCATGAATAGACTTACTAACGAGCAACGCTTGCAAATCATTGAATTTTATTACCAAAATCAGTGTTCGGTTCGAAATGTGTTTGTTCGACAAATTTTGTTCAGCGATGAGGCTCATTTCTGGTTGAATGGCTACGTAAATAAGCAAAATTGCCGCATTTGGGGTGAAGAGCAACCAGAAGCCGTTCAAGAACTGCCCATGCATCCCGAAAAAATGCACTGTTTGGTGTGGTTTTGTACGCTGGTGGAATCATTGGACCGTATTTTTTTCAAAGATGCTGTTGGACGCAACGTTACGGTGAATGGCGATCGCTATCGTTCGATGCTAACAAACTTTTTGTTGCCAAAAATGGAAGAACTGAACTTGGTTGACATGTGGTTTCAACAAGATGGCGCTACATGCCACACACTCGCGATTCTATGGCCATTTTGAGGGAAAACTTCGGACAACAATTCATCTCAAGAAATGGACCCGTAAGTTGGCCACCAAGATCATGCGATTTAACGCCTTTAGACTATTTTTTGTGGGGCTACGTCAAGTCTAAAGTCTACAGAAATAAGCCAGCAACTATTGCAGCTTTGGAAGACAACATTTCCGAAGAAATTCGGGCTATTCCGGCCGAAATGCTCGAAAAAGTTGCCCAAAATTGGACTTTCCGAATGGACCACCTAAGTCGCAGCCGCGGTCAACATTTAAATGAAATTATCTTCAAAAAGTAAATGTCATGAACCAATCTAACGTTTCAAATAAAGAACCGATGAGATTTTGCAAATTTTATGCGTTTTTTTTTTTTTTAAAAAAGTTATCAAGCTCTTAAAAAATCACCCTTTAAAAGATGACCTTTTGGAAGTGTGGTTTTCAATGAGGTAATTTCTTTTTTTCTGACAGGCGTTATTTTCATTTATACTCATTTTGTTTTGCCGTTTCATAATTAATAGACTAATAGGGTTCGCACATTCGGTAAGAGACCCAAAACAAGTTGGCCACTGATATCTATGTATGTATTAAATTCTGGTTGAATTGGTATGATGATAAACTATTAGACATTGTTTGAGATGCCTTTAAATCCTCAAATGGTCACTGTTTAATATAATCAATTTCTTCCAAATGAAGTCTGCCATGATGTTACAGCCAATGGGAAACAACAATAACATTTTATTAACCTTTTTCTGTCCTGTATACTGTATTTCGGGATGTTGATGTAGACAAACTTAGATACCAAAAAGATACCCAAAAAGACGGCAATAAATTTGTTGAATGAAGCTTTCGGTGAGCGCATTATCTCGCATCGTGAGGCTATGTTGTGGCCTCCTAGATTGTGGGAGTTAACATTAGTGGACTATTTTTTGTGTGGTTGTATGAAATAGCTTGTCTTCTACGCAGCAAAGCCTGATAAGCCATAAATCGTTTGAAAATCGGGTCTATCGACTGGAATTTATTCGAGCCAGTCGAGCCAGTCAGTTGACCGAAATAATTCTTAAAACGCTATTCCTTGCCTTTATAATAAAGCTATATTCTTGGCCATAAAATCAAATCAAAACAGAGATAATTCAACAGTACTCAAACAGTAAAGATAAACCAGCATATGAAACGAACCAGGGTTTTTCCCGATCTATCATTAGTTAGAGGAGTATATCAAATGAAGTATTTAAGGAGGTTATCGCACATGGACTGATTAAGGTCACTACTTTGCGAAATCATAAACAAACTCCATTAATTTTTTTTTAAGTACCGACAAAGTGCATTTTACCCATTTCAAATTTGAAAATACGTAGAACGTATACGTTTTATTCTAATCAGCTCCGCTGGATATCGAAAGGTGTGATATCCAATGCGTTTTGGCTATGATCTCTCAAATGCAAAGCTATGAAGAAGAAAGTGTTGGGATATTCATCTAACCACAAGCAACTTCTGTAACCGTTAAAATGTTTTATCTTTTCGTGTAGACAGCAATAGAAAAATGGTCAGTTAAAACTTATATACTTAGAGAACTATGACAAAGATACCGGTAAATATCGTCCTGATTGGCTTCGGGCCAGAATAATTTTACGATCGTAGAGTATCGTTAGTTGCTCAGCGCTCACCAATCTTCTTTCAGTAAGTAATTCACATAAAATTAAGGCTCAAGAGAGAAATAGCAATTGATAAGCGTTCCATTTCCTCGCGATTCTCTTAAGCTCGCGATTTGTTTATGGAAATATAAATTATGAATGAAAATAATACAACAGGTGTCAAACAACGGTCGGCACTGTGAATCATCTAAGTTTCTTCGAACATCAAAAATATATTTTTGGAGAGCCGTTAGCACTTCGAAGCGCTTTAGAACTTTAAAGTTCCTCCTTTAGTCAGCCAAGCTCAATTTTCAGTGAGAAGTATATATCTTTACCATAAAAGCAACCACGTTGCTGCTCTTACCCTAACACCCTTTACCACTGCTGGCAAAATTTCAAAAGAACCACAGTTCTACAAGCATTTGGCGCGCATAGCTGAGCACTTTTCCACCGCCATACTCGTTTACGGCAAAGCGCAACATGCTCGCCCCAACCAACTACCACAACTACTAACTACGAGAAGTACAATCAAAAAGCGTGGAACTTTTTTGTTTCTGACCATTACCCGAGTAGCGAACGTTATTGGCATTTGGCAGCGAACTTTTGTAGTATAAAGGAGTAAAAACGGGAAAAAGAAGACCATAGCAAAGCGATTGAGGTGAACATGGTCGCAGGCATACACGGAAGACTCTGAGTCATACACAGTGTGCGCCAGAAACGGAACCGCAACACGTAATGCTGTAAATCGAATGTGAAAAATTCACCAGAATACTTAAGTATTACGGGAGCAAAGTGCAATAGACGATGGCAGCTAACGGTGATGGCGGTGGCGATGGTGATGGCGATGGCGACGGCGAAGTGGCCAACAGTCGCTCGCAAGGAGCAGAGGAGACGCTTGAGCAGTGGATGGCTGCCAGTGGCGATTACAAAGGACGTTTCGACTGGCAGTGGTACCCACATCCATACATACACATACATGTCAATATATAGAAATAACTGTTGTTTTTATTGCTGTGTGCTTGGTGGTGTGCCTTTCGTATGCACGCTGCCAAATGGTGAGTAGGGAAATGCGGCAAGTGACCTTCCTCGCGGCTTAAAAATGTCTGCAAAACTCGTTTAGTCGTGATTACGAGTATTACTGTTGTTATTATTATTATTGCTATTTTGTTTGTTTTTGGTGTTTGTTTCCTTCGTTATTTTTTTGTAAGTATATCTTTTGTGCCAACTTTTTTACTATTAACCGTATATATATTTGGAGTTATTTTATTATTAGTACTCTTTGCAACTATGGCCGATATTAAACTGTTTTGTTTTTGTTGTTGTGTGGTGTTGTGGCTTACGCGATTTAGTTTGAAATTGGTGTTACAGAAAGTTTTTACAATATTTGGAATTTTGCTGTTTGAAGCGCGTCGGTCGTGTTGCACTGATTGGCCAATTGCGGGCGACGTCATTAAAAGTAAAATCAAACTTTTAGTGTTTCTATGAAAATACTCGTATGTCGGTTTGATTGAACCTGCCAGCAATTACAGTGAAAATTACACGTGGGTTTTGGGCTGAAATTATTTTTGTTGAAATTGTTTTAGCGTTTTGCAACTTTGTTCAGCGAAAGTATGTGCAGTTAAGAGCAGTGTAATATTAATTTTAGCCCTGTATTTATTCACGGTTCTGGCAGCCTGCTTTTCACAAAATATCTTTAAAAAAATTCTCAGGATATGGTTAGCTGAAAGAAAAATTGAAAGCCCACATAACTCTCGCAAGTAACCACTCAGCGATATGGTTGATGCATATGCCTTTCAATAATATAATCACCCGTCTAAACCCACCCGGGAGTTGTTTGAAGACTCTTATGGATTTCAGTGAGAATTCACATAATCTCGAATAAAAACAAATACATTATTTTTGCTTTAAATTTAAATATATATTTGCCTTATTTGGAGAGAACAAATTTTGGCGGAAATTGTTGTTTGACAACTTGATGCCATTTTGAAACCAAATTCATAACGCCACTCCTATAGTAACCCTCGTCCTTACTAACAAAGCACTGGTGCAGTCGATTTCCATAAGCTTCACTTGAGACGAATTTTTCATCAGAAAATTCTTTTATTATAGAAAAGAACAGGTAGTAACCAGTTAGTCTACATTATGAGGAAGATGACTAAAAACCTTCCAAACATAAGCTTTAGGAACTTTATAAATTTTCAGCCGCCTGGCTCGGTTTTTCCTTTTCATCGATGGAAAATTGTAAGTTATGACGCACAGTGGCACCGCTCCATACATTTCTTGGAAAAAAATAAAAGGAGTGGTCAAACAACAATGAAACTTTGCAGAAACACTTCTTTGGACTCAATTAAGCAATTTTGAAAAAATCTTGGAAAACCGCCCCACTGCTACACCCACCCTCCCATATAACTGCAATTGGCAAAATTTTTATTTTTGGACCTAGGGACTTGAAATTCGGGACACTTCTTAATTGAGTTCTCCTGATGAAAAAAAATTACACTTGAACGCAAAGCGACGTTATTTATACCTTTACCTTGATAAAAATCCAATATAATATGCAATGTTTTAATTGAATATGTAACAGGCGAAAAATTGTGTTAGTTTTTATTTGTAATATTATGCAAGCACCATATCTTTAACAATGGGATCTAGTTCTAAGGAAATTTTGCCTGTCGCCTTAAGCTACTTATGTAAGGATCCGAAGTTATAAGAAGTCTGTTGAAGACATGAAATTAAAATCGATGTTACTAAAAGGAACGGTACTTTGGCGGTTTTTTTTCTTTCAATTGAAAGTACAGACTCGGAACTTTCATTTTTTTATAGTAAGAGGGCTAAGCAAGGCAAAGCACATAAAGTTTTTTTCCATCAAAAAATGAAAAGTTGATATTTTTTAGTATAATTTTTGAAAAATTATAAAAATTAACTTACTTTGCCAATTACAATAAATTTTTTTTTTTATAAACAAGTAGGTGCTATATTTTCACTAAAAAATAAAAGAAAAGCCATAGCTATAAACTTACACACAAAAAAAAATCTTTATTTGGACAATAATTTTAATCTGATTTTATTGAATAACTTTCCGTCGACTTCTGTTAGTTTTTTTAACTATAAAATTTCACTTTTTATAAAAAACCTTGTTGAATTTTTCTTATCCAAATATTTCTTTACAAAACAAAATCATTAAAGTTTTGAAATTGGAAAGTGGAAAAATCCTATTTTTTCCTGTTTAAATGAGTTAAACTTCCCCCCTCACTCAACCTGGGAAAAACTGGCGCACTCTAATACGACCGCGCAATTCACCACAGCTGATGACACTTCAACGCAACTCACCACACCTGTGGTCCTACCCACTAAGCAAAAAGGATAGACAACAGGAAAGTGGACTACATTCGTTTACACACTGCGCCGCGTCGACACCTTTCGCCAACACAATTCGTCCTCATACAATCCGATCAACACAAACCGCACATTAGCATTCGCACGTCAACTTTCGATCATCACCACACTCGCATAAACGCTGCGCTGAGTCGATATCTGCGCTAAACATAACCTTGCATCAGCCGTGATCCTTCCTATTTTCACATCACTTCGTTCGCATCGATCCCGCACTTGTTTTCTATTTAATTAAGTTTGGCATTTATTGTAAACGGAATTTGTGTTAAAAATAAATTATAACGTATTTCCGATCAGCTGAAAGAATGCGTCTTATTTAGTAACATTAATCGCGAGTTTAAGTAATTCATAAAAACTTAATACAGAGGTGGGTGCTTCCCAATTAGTTGGGCACCCAAATATTCACCGCCGAAATGCCACTGTGTGACGTTATTGTCTTTCAATACAGTAAGTAATCACAAAACTCTTTCAGAAGTTTTTTTTAAAGCAAACTCTTACCTTTCTAATGCACCGAGCATACTTATGGTTTTACAACGTAGTATTTGGTGGGGTTGAAAAAAGGGTGTCTGTAACTATGTTCCTATAAAAAATATCACGCAATTTCATTCACCGGTTAAAAGCTGTTCGGAAACAATAGCTGGGAAGCTTTGCCTACATTGCCTTACGAGACCTTTCCGCTTCTAACTATCATTTGTTCTGGTTGGTGCAGAAAAGCTTTCACTTATAATTCTTTTACGGTTCACAACACAAAATAGTATCAAAAAGTTCTTTGTTGGATGGAAT